>NC_064638.1:565345139-565648170 GCF_023864345.2 Schistocerca serialis cubense | reverse complement strand
ATATATCATGGACATGTCGGAGGAACGGTTCCAGTGAAATGGCGAAGAGAGATATGGACAGAGGACTTCCTTGAGGAACACCTCGTTGTATTTGCATCGGCCTGGATTGTTGACAATTCACCGCTATTTTAGCATTTATTCCAGTTGCTATGTTCTTAATCAACTGTATGACCATATCGTTGAAACCTATTTTCTTTAATGTCTGTAGAAGATATTCATGATTTACTTCATCGGACGCTTTATAAAAATCTAAAAAAAATAATGCACACTTTATGTTTGTTACAGAAGTTATTGCAATGATACCCCGGAATTCTGCTAGATTTTGAAAAATGGTTCTGCCTTGCGCGCAGTTCTGATGTTGACTAATAATTTTATCTGTAAAGCATGAAATTCTCTTGCTTACTATTCTACCTATTAATTGCTAATCAGAATTCAGCAGTGAAATTGGACGAAAACTATTTAAATCTTTGTTTCCATTATTTTTTGGCACCAGAACAATTTTACTCTCCTTAAACTCAGCCGGAATCATTTTACCCTGAATAACCTCATTTACAATGTCCGTGATTTTCGCACCTACTATTGGCATGTAAGGGATGTAAAACTCTCCTGGCAGACCTCCTGGTCCTGGGGATTTTTTTGGTGGTGAGGCGCACAGAGTCTCATAAACGTCCTCTTGACTGACAACCTCGAGAAAATTTTCGTTGTCATCTTCTGTCAGCTGTGGGGCTAGGATGTCAAGGAATTCTTCCAAGGAAGCATCACTACATTGATGTACAGAATATAGCTCGCAATAATAGAGATGAATTTCGTCCATGATACCCTGCTGTGTTCTGAGAATCGTATAGTGGCTTGTTCGAATTTCATCAATAAAAGTCCTTCTCCCGTTTTTCGTATGCTTCACCAAATGATACAAGGAAGTAGTTTCATCTTCTGACACCGAATTTGCCTTCGATTTTATTTTCAATCCTTCCATTTGTCTTCTGATATTAAGTAACTTGGCTTTGACTTTTCTGATGTCTGATATCCGATGTGAGGAACCTGCTGAGACTTGATCATATACATCTCTCAAAACGGAGTAGTAATATTCTATAGTGCATTTCATTTCTCTTGCGCTCTGGGCACTGTATTGAATAAGAACCTTCCTTAACTTTGGCTTCGCCATTTTAACCCACCAGTCGATAGCAGTGACATATCTACTACGAGCACGCAGGCATATTGCCCATGTTTCTTTAATCAGGTCTTCTAAATCATTATTTACTAACAAGGAAGTGTTCAAATTCCACTGATTCTTGAATCGGCGAACTGGCTGTCTTGTTAGATTTATGCAAGCTAAGATACTTGAATGGTCTGAAAAGTGCGTAGGAATGGTTTCTACTTTTGCCACGGAAGTTTCAAGATTTTTAGAAATATATAAACTATCAATCCTGCTACGTGATGTTGCCGTGACATAAGTGAACTCAACAATGGAGGGGTATTTGATTTCCCATATATCCTTTAATTCTAAACCAGTAACTAGTTGTTTTAGTTTACTTGAGATATTAAAATTAGGTAACTGATCTTTTCGATTTAAAACAATTAGAATCACATCCAAGCAGTAACTGTCTTGGAGTTTTCCTTAACAAGTATATCAAGTCATCTTTAAAGAAACGTGCCGTGTCAGCTCGGTGAGAACTGCCTGAAGGGGCATACAAATTGATGATAGTCACATCATAGATATTTAGTCCTATTCACCTTCCTGATTCCAGACGTTCCTCCTCGCTTACTGTAATCCCTTCCCTCACCAAAACAGCTGTTCCAACACTTGTTTCGGGAGACACATTTATGTAACTGACAAAATCGGGAATCACTAAATCCGAAATTAGAACTTCTTGTAACAGGGCAATATCAGTCGCTGATTCGTACAAAAATTCCTTAATGGCCGATAATTTCAAATAGGACGTAATTTTATTTATGTTTATACTGGTGACAGAATAAGATTGCCTCATTGCGCTGTCACTATGTAGTTGTTTTGATGAAGTAACTTAGTTTCCTGTGGTTCAGGGTTCAGTTAAGCTATAACAGTTTGCTCGGAATGCTGAACATGGAATAATACTTCAATCAGTTTATTAGTTGTTGTCCCGTTTTTTCCTACTTCTGATGTTTTCTCTTGTACCGCAAGCAGACTGATTTCCTGGTAACATTTCTGATTTTTCCTCCAGTGATTCGTGTAGGACCGTTTCGGAGCGAACTTTCTTTGGGCTTGGGCCGCTCTTCCCGTATTTTCCCTTTCCTTGGTCGCGAGCTACATTCTCATTTGGTTGCGTCTGTATTTTATTTCGCGGCTCATCTGGAGCAGCAGCAGACGCTTTCGCAATTTCTGTTGCCGGCGCCTGTCCTGAGGTGTTGACCGTGATTTCAGTTTGGCCACCACTTCCTCGTTCTTCATTAATATCACTTGCTTCCTGATCGAGGGAAACAAATGGAGACTGCAGTTTTGCAACCTCTCCCCGAATTTATTGATTAACAGATAGCTGCTGATCTTTGCAATCGGCTACTGCACCTGTTGTTTCTTGCAAATTAAATCTGATTTCACCCCCTTCATTTTCTGGTACCGTATGTGTATTATCTTTCTGTTCATCAGTTTCCATTCGCATTTTGCCTTCCGGTTCCTCTGTCACCTCATCGCATTGTTTTTGCTTGCGAAGTGTGGGAGTTGAAAAGAACAGCTCGTCCTCTGAACAACTATCAGCTGTCTCCAGAGATCGTTTTTTCTGTTGAATTTCAGCTTCACTAGTAGTGGTAACAGCGTTTCCCTTTGTTGTTAACGGGGGAAATTGACTGTTATCGTGAAGGGAGACATCAACTTGGCCCGCTGTGTTAACATCCTCAAACAGCTGATCCGGGCTATTCTTTGGTAACAAATCATTAAAGGTATTCCTCTGACGCTGTATCAAATTACTTTTAAGAACAACAGTTCGCCGCGGACATTCCTGTCTGAAGTTGCCGGCTTCGTTACATATATGTCAGTAGCTTCCTGACCCGTATAAACAATTTGTGCCTTATACCCACAAACAGTTATGTGAGACTGAATATTCGTCTGAACTTCCATCTCTACACAGCGGACCACCCCGTTGAAACACTGCAGTTTAAAGCGAGGCGACCATCTTTCATTTGCAATTGATTTAACGTTCCCATAGCTTGAAAGGGCTTCCTTAATCTCATCATTTTCAATTTCAATGGGAAGATTCAACACACGAACGGTTTTGTAAAGAATGTCCGCTCTGTAGATGGAAACCTTACTTTTATAACCATTTCTATGCACAAAATCTACTTCATAGCGCCACTTTCGTAACACTTTATCAACAGTCGCAGCACTGATTAACTTGACAAAAACAGAGTATTTTTCCTGATCCACTTGCCAGGTATGAACGGTTTCAGAATTGAGACCAATTACCTGTGTAATCCAGTCATCTATTTCCAGGGATGTCGGCTGAACAGGACGGGATTCCCTGTCAAAAGCAAATAACAGAGTATTCTTCCTGAGGTTTGTAGCCATGGTTAATCCAGCGACGCTATTTCGGTTAAACAACCGAAATTCCAGTTAGCAGCAGCAAGACCAGAAAGAGCGATCAGATCACAAGGAATATGGAGATTAACGTGTGGACAGCACTCCGCGAAGCACAAGTACAGCGATGTAAACACGGAAGTGCAGTGCAGTAGTTAACAGTGGCCACTGGCTAGCGCGGCTGAAACGGAACTTGACTGACAAGTGAAACATCGAGGACACCGAGTACAGTGCAGGGACTTGTCTCTGGTACACTCCCCGTGAGACCCACATTTCCAACTTACTATCCACACACTACATTTGTAGTGTCCCTGCCCAGTATACTCATTGTCGCGGCAGTCAATCTACCGATTCCCATAAAAGTTTGAGTCCTGGTCGGGGCACAAATTTTCAACTGTTCCAGTTGATATTTATCAACGCCTGTAAGCAGCTAATGGTCTGGATTTCATTGTCCTTTCATTCTTCGAGAGCTGCAAGATCACCAGTGGTATCTGTTCTTTCTGACATGTCCGAAAGAAATATACCATCTTATACAGATAAGGCTTTCAGGAGAATGATCTTTTTCAGTGCGGATGCACTCGAATTGCTCAAACTCTTACGGGAATATGTAGATTGACTGCCGCGAGTAATGAGTATAGTGGGCAGGGACACTACAAATGTAGTGTGTGGACAGTAAATTGGAAATGTGGTTCTCAAGAGGAGCGTGCCAGAGGTAAGTCCCTGCAGTTGCACTATCCACTGTGTCCTCGATGGCTCAGTCGTACAGAGCGTCTGCCATGTATGCAAGAGATCTCGGTTCGAGTCCTGGTAGAGACACTCATTTCCAACTGTCCCCGTTGATATTTAGCAAATCCTGTAAGCAGTTAATGGTCTGGATTTCATTGTCCTTTCATTCTTCGAGAGCTGCAAGATCACCAATTGTATCTGTTCTTTCGGCCATGTCCGAAGGAACAGATGCCATCTTCATATATCATATAGGTTCAGAGATTCTTCAGTGGTATTTTTGTACAAGGAAACCCGTCATTCCCGGTAACTCGCTGTATAGTATGATTTATACATTTTGTTACATGAAATAACTCTGTTTTTTAAAAATATCTACGCAACAATAAAAAGGTTGAAATATCCGATCACCAAAGCTGTTTCCACCATTACCTGCTTCCCGATACGAAATCGGCGCGGTACTACTAGACATTTCCTTTCATGTTACACCCGCAAATACAGCGAGGGAAAAACGAATGTTTATATGCCTCCTATGAGCCCTAATTTCTCGTGTCTTCTAAATTTTCTCTCTAGTGATCCTTGAAAGGAACGTCGCCTTCCCTCCAGCGATTACCATTTGAGTCCCGAAGCATCTCCCTAATACTAAGGTCTTGTTCGAATCTACTGCTAACAAAACTAGCCTCCCATCTCTGAATTGTTGCGGTCTACTTTACAGATGAACCACATTTCCCGAAAATTCTCCCAATAAAACGATTTCGAACACTCGCTCCCCTACTACAGTCCTGTTTTTCCTACTCATCCGCATTAACTTACATTTTTCTATATTTAGAGCTAGTTGCCATTCATCACATCAACTAGAAATTTTGTCTAAGTCACCTTGTACTCTCCTACAGTCACTCAACTTCTAAACTATTCCGTACTCCCCAGCATAATCAGCGGACAGTCGCAGACTGCTGCCCACCCTGTCCGACAGATCATTTATGTATATAGGAAACAATAGCGGTGCTGCCACACTTTCCTGGGGCACCCCTGACGATACCCTTGCCTCTGATGGGCACTCACCTTCAATGACAGCATACTTAGTTATATTACTTAAGCAGTCTTCGAGCCTCTCATATATTTGGTATCCTATTCCATACGCTCTTACCTTCGTTAATATGCAGTGGGACACCGTGTCAAATGCTTTTAGGAAATCTGGAAATATGGAATCTGCCTATTACTTTTTATCGACAGTTCGCAGAATATCTTTGTGAGAAGAGGGAAATCTGAGTTTCGCACGAGAGATATTTCCTGTAACCGTGCTGATTCGTGGGCATTAGCTTTTCGATCTCTAGGGAAATTGTGATATTCGAATTCAGAATATGTTCTAGGATTCAGCAGAAAACCGATGTTAAGAATATTGCTCTATAATTCTTCGTGTCCCTTCTTTTACCCTTCTTATATATAGGAGTCGACTGCGCTTTTTTCCAGTCACTTGGGACTTTGCACTGGACGAGAGATTCACGATAATTGCAGGCTAAGTAAGGGCCAATGTCGTAGAGCACTCTTTGTAAAAGCGAACTGGAACTCCATCCACATCTGGCGAGGCTCTTGTTTTCAACTCTTTGAGCTGTTCCTCTACGTCATAAGCGATTCTGTGTGATGGCCAAACAACTGGCATGTTTGTACTATTCTCCTCGAGAACCATTTCTCAAATACGAAATTTAAAACTTAAGCTTCCGTTTTACTATCTTCTACTGCCACTAGGCTGTTAAAAGATTGACTGGATGGAAGTCAAAAACACTGGTGATTTATGAGAGTAATTACAGTATGAGAATTAAGTTCTTGCAGTCATTTTCACTGTTAAAAAGTTCAATGAATACATTTACGGCCGAAGATTTATGCTCGTTACGGGCCACACACATTTGTTGGCTATATTTTGACTCAAAAACACTGTTTCTACAAAAACGCCTCAACTTTTGCAGCGTCTAGCACTAGTTTTATTGAATTATGACTGTGAAATGAGTTTCAGATCCAAAGCTCAATACCTGAACCCAGATTTGCTATCACGACTTCCAATAGGGCAGGATAAAATTTTTTTTTTGTTCCGCTGATACATGTTTGGCATTAGATTTACTCAATCAAGGTACTTGTGGAAATTTTTTCCATTGAATTCAATTTAAACGCAAAGCTGGTGACAAAAGATCCAGAGTTATATAAGATTAAAGAATACATTAAATCGCAATGGCCTATAAATAAAAATTGATTAATGAGCCGGAAAATAAATCACAGTGGCACATGATAGCTGCTGTCATAGTGGACAAAGGTGTCACTCTAGTACATTCAGAATCAGGAGAGAAACGAGCGGTTATTCCCGAAGTGCTGTGACAAAAAGGACTACAAATACTACTACCCAAGGCATATTAGTAAGAAAATCAGCAAATGGGGGAAAAATTTATAAAGTTTTGAAACTTTGGGAAAATACTCATATGGGGTACAGTAATTAAGAAACACAAAAGTTCCCCTTCGTAGGGGGGGGGGGGCGGGCGTTCCCCATATATCCCATCAAAAGTCAATTTGTACCATATTTTAAATTTATACGCAAAAACGCTCATTTTTCGAGCAGAGGTCTTGTTAGTAAATATATTCCTCACAAAATTGTACACGAACAAGGTCTTGTGCGTCTTTTCATTTATGCAAATGGTATTTGAGGTATAAGAACTGGAATAGAATTCTGTTAACGTAATAGCTTGCAATTTTTGTTGGTTAGCAAAGTATTTAATTGAAAAGCGTAATTAAATGTATGGAAATATTTCGTAGCCTATATATTCTACTTTATGATATTTCTTTTGCTATCTGTATTGTTGAAATCAGAAGAACGTGCCAACAGTGAATAAGTCAAGTAGAATTCTGTTTTTCTAACAGTATGCTTCAGTTTGTGGTGTTACGAAGTGCTTCTTCTTAGTTTCATTTCTTTTGACTGGACTGAGAAAACAATAATGCAGGACACTATTACCTGTTTTATTTGTGGTGAAAATGTTTCTGAAGGAGACATCAGTAGTGACGAAGGGCTTGGAAACTCTGATACGTGTCAGCAAGGAACAGAAGGATGGGGCTCGTAATCTTCTACAAAACGCTGGACTAACTCAAGCTCAAAAGGTATGTCGACGTGAATATATTAAGGAACGTAATATAAGGAAACTAATTAATCAGAATGGTGCACAAGCACATGATAAAAGTTTGAGATACTCTTCCTCTTACCCATTCAGTTTCCAAAAACACTGTTTCATATGTGCTGAAAAGTGTGACATAGAGGTGGAAACGAAAAAACCTCTCCACAAACACCATAGAATGTTTGAAGTTGGCTCTTTAACTGTGAAACATGCGGTGCTTGAGAAAGCAGAGAAACGCAATGATGATTTTGGTATAAAGGTTGCCGAACGCATCAACAGTGTTTTGTGTTTTGTAGCTGCAGAAGCCCATTATCGTCAAGATAGCTATACTAAATTGGTGTCGTACCCCTCCTCTGTTCGAAAAAGATGCCGACCTCAAGATACCATCTTTAATGCCGCTTTACAAGAATTATGCAGATTTATAGATAGTTCAGAGGAATGTCAATTTTCACTGCTCGATTTGTTGCAGAAAGTTAATGAATGTCTCCCTGAAGGAGAGACAACGACTATAAAAACTCTGAAAAATAAACTGACTGAACACTTTTGTGATGGGGTCATGTTTGCCACAATGCCAAAAAATCCCCCACTTGTATGTTTTCGTGGCAATGGGTACAAACTTTTGAATCAGTGGTGCAATGAACAAGCCGTTAATGAAAAAGATGAGAGAAAGAGAATAGTAGAAGCAGCGGCAGCTATCATCCGTGAAGATATAAGAATGACTCCTTACAGTGTTGCCGATAATCTAGGTATCAATGACTTGACAGAGAATACTGAAGTTTTGGTTCCTGACACTTTACACTAATTTATGAAGGGTGTGGTTTTGTCAAAAAAGGAAGGTAGTGAACAGTTTCCTTTAAATAATGTACAGCAATATCCCATGCGATTGTATCAGCTACCAGGCCTCGTTCATTTATCTCCCCACTGCAACTTGGTCTTGCAGTGTACTTGTTTCGTCAAGTGGGATCAAAAAACATTGCTGAAATTGTCTCGAATATGGGTTTCTGCTCTTCATATGGCAAGGTGGCTTTATTTGAGGCTCCTTCTGTTCATTTCTGGAAACCAATTGATTCGTTCTCACAGCTCGTTTTCGATAATGCTGACTTCATTACTGCAACAATGACGGGCAAAGGTACATTCCATGCTATGGATGGTATCAGGTGTGTGACTCCAGAGAGCGCGATAAAACATCAGAAAGTAACGAAACTCTCTGTCATGCCGAGCTCTACTGAAACAGCAAGTGCCTAGAAAATTAGACTGCTAACATTCCGAAGGCAGATTGTTCTACAAAATGTCTACTTAGAACAATCATTCACTAAAGCAAGAGTGCCTACCAATCACGATTTCACTTGGATGATGGGAAAGTTTTTACAGCTTTCTATTCCTGCATGGCAAGGTTTTATGGAGAAAATCACAACTAGAGAAACTTATACGCAATCACATGTATTAGCGCTTCCATTCATCAACAACCCGTCAACAGATTATAGCACTTTTTTAACTGCTTTAACTTATGGCCTCGCGGGGAGTAAGAAGACCACATAGCATACTTATATCGTGACGTTTGATCAACCATTCTACATGCAAGCTAAAGATATAGTTGCAGTGGAGGCTAATGGAGGGAATGAGCTATTCACTAATGTAGTTATTCGATTAGGAGGCTTTCACTTGACAATGTTTTTTCTAGGAGCAATAGGATTCTTAAAGAGAGACAGTGGACTCCCTCAACTTTTGGAGACTGTATATGCTGCAGCTTCTGTTCCCCATATGCTTTCTGGTCTTGCATACACGAGGGAATTCAAGCTCACTCTGCAGTCATATGTGCTCTTTCCATCATTATACTGAAGGAAATATCAGTCATGGAGGAGGAAAAGCAACATATTAAAGACTGCATTTCTGCTACGAGTGGAAACGGTGCATCTTTCGGCGATTTGGAGAAGAGATCAAGTGACCGAAAGCTGAAAAATTAATTTGTCAACACAATGGATGATATTAAGCAAAGAGGGAAAACTTCCCAATTATGGTTACAATACATTCAGCTCGTCATCTTGGCATTGCATTTCATCCAAGCAGAGCGTATGGGAAATTGGGAGTTCCATATAGAATGTGTGAGAGCTATGCCCCCAAAATTCCAATTAACTGGACATTTTCCTTGTGCTAAGGCGTGTCATTTGTTCCTCCAGGACATGGAAAAACTGAAAGAAACCGCGAAACCCGCGGAGTTCGATAAATTCATCAAGGACAGCTTCTTCACGGTTCGACGCACTGATAAGTATTGGTGTGGAGGATGGACCGACATGATGATAGACTAAACGCTTATGAAGAACCTGAAGAGTGTTGGAGATGTTTAACACGGAAGAGGATTCACCGATAGTGTGTTGAACCGATGGATTTGCGGTATACCAATAGACCATCGCATATATGAAGCTATGGATCAGTTCCGTAATTTACATTCGGTTTCTAATGATCAACGTGTTGTACTGAGGAATGGGAGGATAGAAATTGACGAGAAAATTCGCAGAAGATTTCAGTTGTGGTTGCAATAACACACAGCTTACAAGGAGCAATTGTATTCATTAGGATCTGGATAAGTGGCTTCTCAGGAAGTAAACTGCTACGAAGCTGTGTCTGTTACTGAAGAAGTTCTTCGAACAATAATTACTGTCTGGTTCTCTGAAGCTTAAGCGATCCAGCATGGTTAGGACAATGTGCATGTCAACTGTTAGGCTTGCAAAAAATATGACTGAAGTAGATACAATAGAGTTATTTCAGAGAATACTGTGCACGTTTCATTCACCTGATGACCTAAAGGATTGCTTCACGTACAAATTATCGACTGCGTGCTGTGTTTGACAGCAGTGGGCTGATGAGGAAAACAAAAAAGTCGTCGCTGTACAACCTTTTCAATCAAGTACCTGAAAGGAACAATGACAATAATGAATCGAAGTTCTTTGTTATAAATAGAACGTTTCTTATGCACCGCGTCATGTGGCCCGAGAATGGAACTATTGGAGACATTTATATAACCTTCGTAGCCTATATTCAGAGACATCATAAAGATGATATTGCTGTTGTATTTGACGGATATTCAGAAAGCTCTCTGAACATAAAAACTATTGAACGCCAGAGGCGAACGATGAAGCCGACCTCACGAAAAATCTTCTTTAATGACGAGAGGGTATGCGTTGAATCACAGTCTCTCAGCAATAAGGAAATGTTTATTACATAGCTTGTACAATATCTAGACAGTTTTGGTATTGAAACTACGATTGGGGATGACGATGCAGATGTTGACATTGTTGCAAAAGCAAAAAATGCCTCAAAAGTTTACCAGCAAGTGATTAAAGTGTGTCAAGAGATCTTCTTGTGCTACTTATCGCTCTTGTTCCAGACGACACAGACATACGAGGTGCGGCTAGAAAAAAACCGGACTGATGCTGGAAAAAACATTTATTTACAATTATTTACAATTTCATGTTATCTCCTTCAATGTACTCTCCCCCTCGGTCTCTACACCGCTCCATACGAATTTTCCACTGTTCATAGCAATGCTGCAGATCATTTTCGGTAAGTCCATACATTACTTCCGTCGCTTTTTCTTTTACTGCTTCAACAGTCTCAAATCTAGTTCCTTTCAAAGCTGACTTGACTTTAGGGAAAAGAAAAAAGTCACAGGGGGCCAAATCAGGTGAGTAGGGTGGATGATCTAAGATGGGAATGTTGTGTTTTGCCAAAAACGTCTTCACTGACAACGTACTGTGAGCTGGGGCATTGTCTTGGTGAAGGATCCATGACTTTTTTCTCCACAAATCGTTCCGTTTTCTCCGTACTCGCTCACGTAGGGTAGCCAGGACGCTAATGTAGTAATGCTGATTCACTGTTTGTCCCTCTGGTACCCAATCAATGTGCACAATCCCTTTGATGTCAAAAAAAAAACAATCATCATTGCCTTGAATTTCGATTTTGACATTCGTGCTTTTTTTTGTCGTGGAGAACCAGGAGTTTTCCAATGCATCGATTGGCGTTTAGTTTCGGGATCGTAAGTAAAAAACCACGATTCATCGCAAGTAATAACATTTTGTAAGAAGGTGGGATCACTTTCAATGTTTTCCAGGATGTCAGTACATATCATTCTTCGGCGTTCCTTCTGTTCAATTGTGAGATACTTTGGAACCATTTTTGAACACACTTTGTTCATGTTGAAACTTTCATGAAGAATCTGCCTAACATTTTCCTTGTCAACTCCTGTTAACTCAGACACTGCTCTGATCGTTAAACGGCGATCTTGTCGAACAAGTTTACCGATTTTTTCAATGTTTGCATCAGTTTTTGCTGACAATGGTCTGCCAGTGCGAGTGTCATCACTGGTGTCTTCGCGGCCATCTTTAAATCGTTTAAACCACTCAAACACTTGTGTTCGCGATAAACAATCATCGCCGTACACTTGTTGTAACATTACAAACGTTTCACTTGCAGATTTTCCTAGTTTGAAACAAAATTTGATGTTAACACGCTGTTCTTTCTGTACACTCAACATTTTCCGACGCACAGACAAAACGTCAACTACTTAAAACAGACGCCACGGGCAGACTGAGTGCTGGAGGCAGATGAAACTCGAGCAGTAGGCGGAGCGAGAATCACGTGACAGGCCACGCGACTTTCAGCCTTATTGCATTCGTTTTATTGTTTCACCAGTACTAGTCCGGTTTTTTTCTAGCCACACCTCGTAATCCTGATGAAGGAAGTAAAGGAAGCATCAGAACAAGGTGTTACAGTTCTAAAGATATACGTAACTTCTCACTCATTCTTGGATGCAAGAATTCAATCCTGTTTCTTCATGCAGTAAGTGGTTGCGACAGTACTGCAGCCTAGTTTGGGAAAGTAAAGCTGCAAGCTTTCCAACTATTCAACCGGTATTCCCAACCTCATAATATTCCACGGATATTCAACGAGCCTAATTCCTCTCCTGATACCATTGCAAAAGCAGGACAGAAATTTATACTCTCTCTCTCTCTACACAAAAACAGTAGAGAGTCCTGATTAAATGCCATTCGATTTAAATGTTTTAATGTACTTGTGGATCAGGCAAACAATGCTGTCATACTCTCTCGTTTGTCACCCACTACTGATGCAGGGCACCTCCACTCTTACCGAGTTTACCTATAAGTCCAGCTATGGCTGGGGAACAACTTGAATCCCAGAAACAAGGGGCTGGAGGGAATCAAACTCATCCCTCTCCCCGATTCACATGAAACGATTATCTACTCCAGAGAAAATAGTGCTACAGATTTCATGCGGCTGCACTCAAGGCTGTGGAAGAAAGTGTGGATGTGTGAAGGCTGACCTACGCTGCACAACAATGTGCTAAAACTGTCGTGGACAAAGCTGCACTAATGTGTGTCGCAGTGACTTGGTAGAAGATTTGGATGATGGTTTTATGTAAAAAAAATATTTACAAGAATTTATTTGCTTTATAGATATTGTGATATTTTCATTGTCTGCATGCTGTGCATATGATTGTAAATACATCACAAAAAAGTAATTGTTGATTAGTTTTATAGTAATTCTTAATTTTCATGAAAAATGATTTTCATTCCAATAACTTAGGTTGCATAAATCTAAAACTATGAAGCAAAATTGTTCTGTATAAATAAAAGTCTTTTTTAAAAGAAATTTTACTTTTTTACATACAAATTTTAGCACTCATAAACTAATTACCTTGATTAAACATTCATTTGCCGTTCTCTGAGTAGAATTTCACCAGAAATATTTTCTGTCGTATAGACAACTTTGTTAAATGAACCCTTTTTCGTAAAGTCTGGAAAAAGGAAAGTAAATTACGTTAAGGGGAGGGGGAAGCTCGCCCGATAGGGGAGGCAACTTTTCTGTTTTTTACTTCTTCATCCCCTAACAGTGTTTTCCCAATGTTCCAAAACTTTATAAATTTTTCCTCCATTTTTCCTAATTTGCCTGGATTATACATCAATGCCACTGGGGCATCGCATTTATCATACGAATTGCCAGAGAACATTGCTGCTGGAAAAATATGGATAAAGATATGGAAGTGATGCTGTCTAAGTGCCACTTATGCCAAAAATACCAGTCACCTCTCCCTCAACAATATTTACCATGGTCACAGGCATCAGAGCTCCAGTCACGTCTACATGTTGACTTTTCTGGGCTAGTTTTAGGAAGCTGCTGGCTGATTATCTTCGATGCATTTTCAGAATTTACATATGTGATACATATGCCATCTACAACATCTATGAAAACAATTCAGACTTTGCCAATGATTGAGGGATTGCTGAAATCTATAGTTACCGACAACAGCACTCAGCTTTTATCTCACTAACTCAAACCTTTTTTTTTGCATCCTGAAGCCAGTAGACTTTCTGAACGATTCGCACGACGTTCAAGTCTCACACGACAAAACTCGCTCAGCAGTACAATGACAATAATGCCCTGTTAATTTTCATTTTTCAGTGCAGAGCCATTTCACATGATACTAAACCTACTGCTGAAAAATTATATGCGTTACAACAACACACATTTATGCCAATTTTTAAGCCACTCTACTACTTCCTTCATCCACCCAAATACTTCGCAAATGAAGGTTCTTCCATCACTTGAGGAAAAAGTGGCCGCACACCTTCATTCTGCCAGTTATCACAATTAGCTTTCTCAGGACCTCTGATAAGAGGGTATTATGTTACACATCCAATGTCAGGTTATCCACTATATCGACTTATAATCAAGGGCAACCCCCACTCCCCTCTCCCCGGTTTTCCACCGAGAATTGATCAAGGTCGTATATGGAACCCTAACCTCCCCTTCATCCTCCTCTTCCCATTCCCTCCCTTCCCCCCTGAACCAACAAGACTGACGCCCCCCCCCCCCCTTTCTATCTTCATCTTTTATAGCTGCGGCACTTGAGTGGATGAGCTTCACTCTGGAGCTGGACAGTATCCAGAGAGGATAAGGCTGCGTCTGTTCATTAATAAAAAATTACATTACATCACATCACTTCACATCTATTTATTAATAAAAAATTACTATTTCGTCATTCGAGGCACCAGCAGAGGCCGTACCCTGGCAGACATGTAAGTACTCTTATTTTCTCCAATTTTATGTACTTACCCATAATTTTCTTTTTTTACATATTTGCCCAGATTTTACGGATTTTTACAAATTTTTTCGTGTTTTATACAATTACGAGAGGTGCTTCCCTCTGTTCCTGACACTGCGTTGACTCCATGAGCTCTCAGTCGGTCACAATACAGCATGAGTCTAAGTTATTTATCATTGCTAAGGCACCACTACATTACTATTGTGCGTGTAACATCATATCGTATGTGTTAGAAACGACCGCGTGGAGATTATGATGTCATAGCAAATACTATACCACTACAATTTTACTGATTTCCAACCAAAGATACAGCATGTATATGAAGTACCGCAGTGTACATCAGTTGGAACTCGCCACTGTGTTCCTCAAGCAACTCCAACACATTCCTGACCTTCTGACATGTCACATTATCTTCGTGAAAAATGCCTCTTCCCTCGGGAAATATGATTGTCATCAAGGGGTATGTGGTCTGCAACCAGTGTACGCTACTCCTTGGCCATCATGATGCCTTGCAAGAGCCCCAATAGCCCCATGGATGCCCACGTGAATGTTCTGCAGAGCATAATGGAACCCCCGCCATCTTGTCTCTGTCCCATGGTGCAGTTGTCAAGGAGCTGTTCCCCTGGAAGACAACGGATTCATGTCCTCCCATAGGCATGATGAAGAAGGTATCGGAATTCATCAGACCATGCAATGCACTGTCATTGTGCCCACATCCAGTGCCAAGGTCATAGTTGCCAGTGTCATAGTGTAACATTGGCACATGCATGGGTTGTCGGCTGCAGGTGCCCATCGTTAGGAGTGTTTGGTGCACTGTGTGTTCAGATACACTTGTATTCTACCCAGCTCTAAAGTCTGATGTTAGTTCCGCCACAGTCCGCTGCCTGTCCTGTTTTACTAGTCTGCCCAGTCTACAACGTCTGACATTTGTAATGAGGGGTTGCGGTCCAACCCCTTGACGTCTTCATGTAGTTCCACCTTGGTTTTGTCAGGATTGAAAACACTCAGCACAGCACTCCTCAAACACCCAACATGTTGTGCAGGTTCCAAAAGGCTCGTGACAAGCCCCTGACCCATCACAATCTACCCTCAGTCAAACTCAGATAGGTCAGGTGCCTTCCCCATTCTACACATGGACATGTTCACTGATACTACATACGCTATGTGACTAGCAGTCATTCCCCGCCAGGGGAGCTGCTATCACCTGGATGTGCTTATATTGATAGTAGGTCGGTGTTCATAATATTCCGGCTGATCAGGGTATGTGTAATCGCCATGGGCCTGGTAGCTGGCACAAAAAGCACTGCTGCTAGGAATTCATTCATTCAGGCGCTATCCTCTCGCCACATCAAACTAGGATTAACTCGTAAACTGCCTACACACTCACCAGCGGAAATCTGTAAACTACTTTAATAATAGTTTAAGAGACAAGTCCTTCTCCCTTCATTCACCCTTTCTCTCTGAACCAATAAGAAACAAGGTCTCATCCTCCCTCCCCCAATCATCAGGCTACAGGGGCGCCCAACAGATACACACACCTGTGTGATGTCAGAATGGGTACTTGGATCCTGTAAAGAGTCTCCGGCGTTCGTAAAACATTTTTCAGTCATTTGTGCACTGTGTCTACAATTTGTTGGCTCTCCCACTCCAGCCCTGGCTGCCGCTTCATCAGTAGAGTGTTGGTTTCTAGCTGAAGGCTCTTTAGTCATCCTAGTGTCAGCCTGCCAAGGCGATGGTGTTGCCTTCCTTAGCGCCATGGCAGGTTATCAGCTGGCAGACAGCGGACATACCCATTGTAAAAGATTGGTTTCACACTGGCCTTTGGAGTGTCCCAGTTCCACTCCAAATTCTATGATGATCCTTGATGACCCATCAGTGATGTATGTGGTGTAGGAAGCCGAGAGGCCGGTTCCTAGTGACTTGATAGGTTTCAGCACCTACAGGTGCCAGAGTGTTGTACAGAAATTTGTGTGACGTCACGTTTGCTGGATTACTGTTGAAATTGCTGGTCAATATTTTATTAAGTGTGAATCTTCAGTTACTTATTTTAAAGTTTATTTGCGTTAATATTTGCTGTAAAAATAACTTATTAGTGGATTTCCATTAATCTCAGCTTTCTTCGAGTGTTATTGACTCGAGTGGTCTGTTACTCGTGAGTGTTGGGGTTGGGTTGTTTGGGGGAGGAGACCAGACAGCGAGGTCATCGGTCTCATCGGATTAGGGCAGAACAGGGAAGGAAGTCGGCCGGGCCCTTTCAAAGGAACTATCCCGGCATTTGCCTGGAGCGATTTAGGAAAATCACGGAAAACCTAAATCAGGATGGCCGGACGCGGGATTGAACCGTCGTCCTCCCAAATGCGAGTCCAGTGTGCTAGCCACTGCGCCACCTCGCTCGGTAGTCGTGAGTGTGCTTACGTCGTTCGTCCAAGACTCACGCCTCAGTAGTGTCAGTAGTGTGTTTACATTTTGCGGCGTGCAGTTGCAGCTGTAGCGGTTATAAAGCTAACTACTGACAAAGTTATTTGTGCACTGTTACACAGTTACTAAATTTAATAGTTTTCAGCAGTGTTTCGTGCTGTTTGTGGCGAAATAACGATTTAATAAGCTTTTGGAAACGTTCACTCGCTGTGTTTTTTAGAGTTTTCTGCGCGCTGAAGTCCTTTAGTAAACTTCGTGCTTTAGTTTTCAGCTGACGTGTCTTATTGATTCTAGTGGAGTATTTCATTCAGTGTTCCAGTGGCCGCTTGAGTTTTTGGTTTTAACTAATAATTTTGTGAAATTTTGTTGATATATTGGTATTAGCTGTGGTGTAGTAATATTAATACAAGTAGTTGCTTTCCTAGTAGACAGAGAATTTCGAGACCGCTATTGTTTGTTCTTTAAATAGTAACTGAACTTGGGTAACATAGACGTATAGTTTTTTTTCAGTAACTGTAAAATTTTACCACGAGTGAGAAGTGTGGGCTCTGTCGTAGGTTTGTGAGTAGTTGGTTACGGTGTGGGATTTGTTCAAAGTATTTTCATTGGGGGGAATGCAGTGGGGAAGGCAGTGGGCATTCTAGCGAGATCCTCTCCTGGGAATGCAGAATCTGCAGTAGAAATAAGTTGATAGAGGAGCAGGAGCGTAAGATCTGTAGCCTTCAGGTGCAGTTACAACGCGCAAAGGAGGAACTAGATAGGTTGAGGAGGGTGAAGGGTGGACACTGGCAGTTGGCAAGAAGGTAGCTAGGAGGAGGGGGTATTCAGACAGTTTTACTCTGCGTATATGCAATAGATTTGACCAACTGTCAGAGCTGAGTGGAGAGGAGCGCCTTGTAGCTGTAGATGTAGGGAACATGCAGCAGCCCTCAGCTGTTAGGAGGCCTAGGTCAGCTACAGAGTCTAACAGAAAGAAGAAGGTTCTACTGCTAGGTAGTTCGCACGGTAGAGATGTGGGCCAGCAGTTGCACGAAGTGTTGGGGAGTGAGTACCAGGTCACCAGCATTGTGAGGCATAGTGCAGGGCCCCCCAGGGGCTCAGCATTCGTTTGCTGAGTACGGGCTTGGCGACCCCGGGGTCTTGAGCTGGGGACTGGTCAGCGCCGCCAGTCTCCTGTCGCTTCAGCGACCACCGCATGGCGCGGCGGTGGAATGTTGTGTGCTGCGAGGAATGGTAATCTTGGCTTGACCGCCTGGATTGCGAGGAAGGTAAACCTCTATAAAAACCCCTCAATCTTACGGTGTGCTGCGCGCCTATAAGATGCATGGCTGTTGGGGTGGAACAGCCGCAAGCGGGCAACCTCTGGGGCACCTACCGCACCCCAGTTGTATAAGGCTTACTCAGGCACGCGGGCCTCTGTCTGAGCGGACCTTTAGTTCCCTAGCTGCTCGTGGGACCACAATGGACCCTTCGACCTCTACATTTCCCCCTACCAGTGGATTGGGTGGGCCACTGGTAGGAAAACACACCCTATCGAAAAAGCGACTTCGTGTTGCGAGTCCTCCAGCGCCTGGTGTTACTAGAGATTTATCAGACTGTCGTAACAGAGCACATGCTGATAACCAGAATGTGTTTTTGATTGTCAAACGGAAGGAAGGTAGCTTTGAGAGGGTTTCTCCTTTTACATCCACAAGGGTCTTGAGGGAATTGCAGGAACACTGAAATCTGTGAAGCGACTACGCAATGGGACTCTGTTAGTTGAAACTTCTAGTTCCCGTCAAGTCACTTCTCTTAGGAAAGCAACCTATCTCGGAGAGTACGCTATCGAGACCGAGCTCCACTCCACTTTGAACTACAGTAAGGGTGTTGTGACAGGTAGGGACTTGGTGGATATCCCTAAGGACGAGTTGAAATCTGAGTGGGCTGGCGAAGGCATTGTCGACGTGCAGCATATTATGAAACCAGTCGATGGGGACCTAGTCAAATCCGACTCGTTATTTCTCACGTTCAATTGCCCAAGACTCCCAGAGCATGTTAAAGTGGGTTTCTTACGTTTGCCAGTACGGCCATATTTCCCCAACCCAATGCGCTGTTTTAAATGTCAGCGCTTTGGGCATACTACGTTGGGGTACAATGGGATAGCCACTTGTGATAAATGTGGTCAGCCTGCCCATGAAGAAGCCGATTGTTCATCGCCTGTGAAGTGCGTGAATTGCTCTGGGAGTCACCCTGTCTGGAGCCGGGTCTGCCCCATCTATCTCGAGGAACGGAAGATACAGGAGATCAAAACATCTAAAAGCATCCCCTATGGTGAGGCCAAGAAGCTCTTTAAGGCCATGCAGCCTCCTGTGTTTACAACATCTTTCGCTTCCGCTCTGCAGAAACCGGTACAGTTGGCCACTGTTGCTACACAAACCTAGGTTGCTAGTGTCAGCATTAATACCTGCGTTTGCCAGTGCACTTGTGCTGCTGCGGTTGTTTTGCAACCTGCAGCTCTCCCCACAATGTCGGACAAGGCCGTGGTTGCTGACATTGGGGTACTTCCTGCCCCTCCCCATATGGCGCCTTCTGCCCAGGCGAGTAAAGCTCCAACAGTTGACAAGGTTCTGCAGTCTAAGCCCCGCAAGACAAAGACGCCGAAGGTGCAGGTTTTGCCACCCGAGGAGACTAGTCAGGGTCAGTCCGATGACGATGCCATAGTACTGTCTGACATCTCCCTTGGGTCGCCATCGGAGCTGATGGACATTGATGTCGACCGGGGGCGATATTCTCGCCCCAGGAATAAATCTCCGGCCAGTACGGGCTCTCCTCCAAAGCACAGAGGCAGGGTGAAAATTCAGCCACCCTGATCACTGGCTCCCATATTACAGTGGAACCTGAATGGGTTCAGGACGCATGTGGCCGAATTACAACTTCTTGTACTAGAGCGCCCCTTGTGCTTATGTCTCCAAGAGACACATTTTCGGGCCACTGATGCTCCTTCTTTACGGGGCTATACCGTGTATCGAGAAGATGATCTGATGGGGGAAAGGGCAAAGGGTGGTGTTGCGGTTTTTGTCCGTGACATGCACCACTCATCTGAGCTCCCTCTCGTTACGGACTTGCAAGCAGTTGCAGTTGACCTTCTTGTGGGGCGAAGGCTCACACTCTGTTCCGTTTACTTACCGCCTCAGGATGCAATAGCTTGTCTGAGGCTCTCACAGACCTTATTAGCCAACTCCCCCGCCCATTTCTCCTTCTGGGGGACTTCAATGCTCATAATGTCTTATGGAGCTCTACAACTACTTGCCCCAGGGGTCGCGTTGTGGAAAGCCTCATGGCATCCGAAGAACTGTGCATCCTCAACTCTGGTGCTCCCACTCATTTCTGTACTGCTTTTGGGTCGTCATCAGCTATTGACCTTTCCTTTTGCTCTCCAGCACTCGCGGAATCAGCTCTGTGGGAGGTTGCCGCTGACCTCCATTCTAGTGACCACTTCCCCCTTTGGATTCGCCTCCTGGATGAGGCTGTGGCATTACCAGTGCCGCCCAGGTGGCACCTCTGCAGAGCTGACTGGACACTTTTCAGCCATTTAGCTGTTTTGGAACACAGTGCCAGCGTCCACGAATGGGTCGACCATGTTGCAGCCGTGATCTCCCATGCTGCTGAATTGTCGATCCCACGGTTCTCAAGTCATCCGAAGAGGCGTCCTGTCCGTTGGTGGACCACTGATTGCCGCTCAGCCATCCGAGCCCGCTGTGCAGCTCTGCGCCGCTTCAAGTGCCGTCCCTCAGCTGACAATCTCGCGGCCTTTCGGGTGGCAAGGGCCAAGGCGCGGCGAGTGATTAAAGAGAGCAAACGACGGTCATGGCAATCGTTCTTGAACTCCATCTCCCGCTCCACTAGTTCTACGGAAGTATGGGAAGCCATCAGGAGGATTTCCGGGAAACGCGCCAACTACCTGTCACGGCATTGCTGCGTCAGGGATGTCTCCTCACGGTGCCGAGAGACATTGCCTCGACACTGGCCACTGCAGAATCTACTGCCACTATTAACTGTGATCCATATTTCTGCCGCTACCACACTGCCATCGAGAGGGATCACTTGGACTTCCGGTCTCCAAATTCTGAACCCTACAACTGCCCCTTCACAATGTGGGAACCGGATTCGGCGCTGTCTGTGGCTCATGATACTGCGCCAGGTGATGATCAAATCCTGTACAGCATGCTGCAGCACTTGTTGCTGCCATCCAAGGAAGTTCTCCTGAATTGTTTTAATATGATATGGTCATCCGGCACGTTCCCTGACTCGTGGAGGGAGGCGATTTTGATTCCCCTCCTCAAACCGGGGAAGGACCGAATGCATCCCAGTAGTTATCGGAGTATTGCTTTGACGAGCTGTGTCGGGAAGACATTGAAACGCATGGTCAGCCGTCGCCTGGTTTGGCTGCTCGATACCAGGCAGCTCCTTAGCCACTCTCAGTGTGGCTTTCGGAGATGTCGTTCAACTATAGACAACTTGACCCTGCTTGAGGCGGCCATCCAGCAGGCCTTCCTACGTAACCAGCATTGTCTAGGTGTATTCTTTGACATTAATAAGGCGTATGACACTACTTGGCGCCGCGTTATCCTCAATCAACTCCATCGATGGGGCTTTCGTGGCCATCTCCCCATCTTCATTCGGTCCTTTCTTTCCCGCCGCCTCTTTCGATATCGGGGTTGGTAATGTGCTATCTGATTTGTACGTGCAGGAGAATGGTGTTCCTCAGGGAAGCGTTTTAAGTGTCACCCTCTTTGCCGTCGCCATTAACAGTATCACGTCCACTATCCGGAGTCCGGCCCAGTGCTCCTTGTTTGTGGACGATTTTGCTGTTTTCTGTTCTTCCTCCAGTCTTGTCACTGCTAGTCGGCAGCTGCAGCTTACGATAAAGCGATTAGAGACATGGACTGCGAAGACGGGTTTTACCTTTTCTGCAGACAAATGTGTGTGTGTTCATTTTAATCGTTCTCGATGTGCTTTTACCTCCCCTGAATTACGTCTGAGGGAGTGCGGGCCCTGAAGGCACTGAATATTTTGAAGTGTCTGAGCCATCGGTCCTGGGGAGCAGATCGGGCGCGTCTGTTGCAGTTTTATAGGGCTTTCGTCCGGTCGCGTATTGACTATGGATGCACCGTGTATGGGTCAGCAAGGCCTTATCTGAAGATGTGTTCCTGTTTCTATGCGTTTGGGCGCTGATGACCACGCTGTTTAGCGCCCGAAAACCTCAAACCACACACAAACATAGTGCATGGTTGGTTCAGATGACTGACAGCATAGGGGAATTATGTAGGAATTTTACGAAGGAGGATCAGGTAGTGGTAGTGGATGGAGTTAAGCTGATTCTTGTTGTATTTTTGATTGCGGTTACTGTAATTTATGGCCTGACTTTTTTCGGGTTCATAAACATTTTATCCTTATCTGTTATTACTTTATGTTTAATTTCATGTACTGAGACGTTCCATGACCTAGGAGATTTGCTCCTCAATTTGGTCCTACGGAACTTGACGTGTAAATAAATAAAAAAAACGTATACCCCAAGAGACCCTATCGCAGGCTTCCACGCTGAAACTGAGTGCTGGTTGAAGATAGTCAGTTTCTCCATCGCCAGATGGTAGCCAGTGAACATCATAAAGTTCTTCAGATGAAGACCTTCATGCCGAGTTCATATTTAACTAGTTCATAGGTTGTGCTGGAGTATTTAGGTCATAGATTCCATACAGTATCATAATCACATAATCGGGTGGTGTTATTCTGAATGCCAATGATCCCAATGATCAGCTGATGGGAGCTGGAGAAATGGAGTATTTAAAAGGTGCTAGCGTGAGACTATGAGATGAGGCTCGGTTCATAATGACCACAAGTGCCCTCCTTATTCTGCTGTATTCACTTGTCAGACTGATAACTGCTGTATCAGGTCCACACTACGTGTTCTTACGTAAGAGATAGGTCCTTGTACCATGTCTTATGAGCTAACGAATATGCTTGTCCCTCTTCCCCTGTTTTTTCACAGTCTTGTTTCTGCTGAATGAATGTTTCTCACTTGGTGGACGGTGTCGTAATATGTCAAAGGCCTGACCCACTTGCGACATACTGGCATGCTTCCTGCTTCAGCCTCTGCCTCTGGCTTAACTTGATATTCCCAGTGGCAATGCGAATGAGTTTTAATACACACTTCTAATTTCCTACTCCTTATTATTCTGTGCCATAACAGTGCTTTCAAAACATGGAAGTAGACATCCTCGGTGTAACAAAGCAGCTTAAATCACTTAATAAAGGCAAGGCCTCCGGTCCTGATTGTATACCAGTCAGGTTCCTCACAGAGTATGCTGATAAAATAGCTCCATATTTAGCAGTTATATACAACCACTCGCTCACAGAAAGATACGTACCTAAAGACTGGAAAATTGCTCAGGTCACACCAATACCCAAAAAGGGAAGTAGGAGTAATCCGCTGAATTACAAGCCTATATCACTAACGTCGATTTGCAGTAGGGTTTTAGAACATATACTGTATTCGAACATTATGAAGTACCTCGAAGAAAACGATTTATTGACATATAGTCAGCACGGATTCAGAAAATATCGTTCTTGTGAAACACAAATGGTTTTTATTCTCATGAGGTAATAAGTACTATCGACAGGGAATGTGAAATTGATTCCATATTTTTAGATTTCCAGAAGGATTTCGTCACTGTTCCTCACAAGCGTCTTCTAATCAAACTGCATGCCTACGGAATATCGCCTCAGTTGTGCAGAAAGGTCACAGTTCGTAGTAATAGACGGAAAGGCATCGAGTAAAACAGAAGTAATATCCGGCGTTCCCCAAGGAAGTAGTATAGGCCCTCTATTGTTCCCGATCTATATTAACGACATATGAGACAATCTGAGTAACCGTCTTAGATTGTTTGCAGATGATGCTGTCATTTGCCGTCTTGTAAAATCATCAGATGATCAAAACGACTTGCAAAATGATTTAGATAAGATATCTGTATGGCGCAAAAAGTGGCAATTAACTCTGAATAAAGAAAAGTGCGAAGTTATTCACTTGAGTACTAAAAGTAATCAGCTAAACTTCGATTACGCGATAAGTCACACAAATCTGATGGCCGTAAATTCAACTAAATACTTAGGGATTACAATTACAAATAACCTAAATTGAAACGATCACAAAGATAATATTGTGGGTAGAGCAAACCAAAGACTGCGATTCATTGGCAGAACACTTAGAAGGTGCAACGGGTCTACCTTAGAGACTGCTTACACTACACTTGTCCACATTATTCTGGAGTACTGCTGTGCGGTGTGGGATCCGGATCAGGTGGGACTGACGCATGACATCGAAAAAGTACAAAGAATGGCAGCTCGTTTTGTAATATCGCGAAATAGAGGAGATAGTGTCACAGACATGATACGTGAATTAGAGTGGTAATCATTAAAACAAAGGCGTATTTCGTTGCGGCGGGATCTTATCATGAAATTTCAATCACCAGTTTTCTCCTCCGATTGCGGAAACATTCTGTTGGCACCCATCTACATAGGGAGAAATGATCTTCATGATAAAATAAGAGAAATCAGGGCTCGCGCGGAAAAATTTATGCGCTCGTTTTTCCCGCGTGCCGTTTCAGAGTGGATCGGTAGAGAGACAGCATGAAGGTGGTTCATTGAACCCTCTATCAGGCACTTTATTGTGAATAGCAGAGTAATCACGTAGATGTAGATGTATATGTGTGGAAGACACCTTTTTCAGCCAGAAAGCACAGTGGAGAGACGTAATTATAATTACGATACACAAACGAAATAAAACTCCATATGAACAGGCCTCAACAGTACCAACCGAGCGCTGTGTCATCCTCAGCTGATAGGTATCACCGGATGCAGATATTGTGGGGCATGTGGTCGGCACACTGCTCTCCCAGCCATTGTCAGCTTTCGTGACTGGAGCCGCTACTTGTCAGTCAAGTAAGTCCTCAATTGGCCTCACAAGGGCTGAGTGCACCTCACTTGCCACCAGCGCTCGGTGACCTGGATGGTCACCATCCAAACGCAAGCCAGGCCCGACAACTCTTAACTTCAGTGATCCGACAGGAAGTAGTCTCACCACTGCAGCATGGCCATTGGCACCTAAACAGTATAAGCTGTGCAATATTATTAGTATACGCGACATTACTATAAGTCTCGTATATTAACTACAGGAAAATCCGTACATGACCATCGCTGTTAATGTAATTTCAGCTGATCCATAAAATTCCAAACACATTCTAACATTCTGCGTGGTGTCTGTCTGTTCTAAGTCGTGTCTCCTTACCACTTTCGCGCAACGACGCTTTGAGCGTGTTTTTTTAGGGAATTGACTAGTTTGAACCTAGGACCTGTTGCTGGTAAGGAGACGCCAGACCACACATGACATGTATAGTTCAGAACAGTTCAGCGAGACTAGCGATGATATAACCAAATACTTAATGATTTCAGCGTCAGCTCCACTGCACTCCCTGTAAAAGAATCTTAATACTAACTAAATTTAGTGGAAGGGGTTCAAGGCTTTCCTATTTTAAGTTAGCTGGTAAAATAACGTCGAAAAAGCAGTTAAGTTCACCATTGGAAATTTTATTCTACTCACAAAACATTGCTTATAAATTGCACTATTGATAAAAGGAAATATTTTAATACAGGATGATAAAAACCAACTGCGTTCAACAAAAATGTGAACGAATATTACCCTGAGTGGGTTTGCAAGTTCTACAATGGATCGAAGGATGACCTATGCCATATCACATCTATAATCTAGGTTTAAATTAAGTTTCACAAAAGAGAAAACTATCAAAATGGTCTACAGTGACCCTCAATTATCTTTAATTACTTATCTAACTTGTCGAAAATTACAGTGGCTGATGTGGCTTCTCAATAATTATATAACAGAAAAATCATCACGTTTCAGATTTTAACTTACGTAGCAAATGTGAATACCATGAGCTTTAATTGACGATCGACACTAGTATTACGTAAAAAGGGGATGTAACAGATGAGACTTCTGCAGTTCTGAGTGAAGCCTTATGCGCTCAAAAATGTGGCATCGTGTGCATTCATTACCCTGTCGGTGTTCGTCAGGGGGCGGCGGCCGGCGCAGCTCCATGCATCTCGCCGTCTCGGAAGCAACTCTCTCCTAATTTCTCCTTACTACAATTTACCGAAGTTGGTTTAAAAAAAACTATCTGGCTGTGTTTTCATCTGAACAATCAGGGTCTCAATGTTAACCTTAAGCTCTGCCTACAAAAATTCTGTCTACCCAATGAAAAACGTTATACTTTTCGTGGTGGGGCAATGTTTTTAACGTTTGCAACGTAACAGAGACGCGAAAAAGTCTCACGCTAAAACTTGCGGCTGGTGTGGCCCTTTTAGTGTTATCGTAAGATCTATACTGTTCTTCTGGAGGGCTCTAGGTTTTAACATGGGGTGGGGGGTGGTCCTGTCGGTTGGCTGGTAACGTGGGTGTCCGTCCCTTATCGTAGGGCCTTCTAGCTTAACACGGTTCTGCTCTTGGCTTCTGTTCTCGTTTCTCCCCTCGGAACTGCGTCTGTCTCACGGTGGGAAGGTATGACATGCATTTAGGCATTCTTGTGTTTGTCTGTGGTATTCCATTTGCTTACTCGTTACTCGTATTACTTTGGTTAATTTAATGTCACGATTTATTCGGAGCTATGTGACATACTGCTGGATTTGCTCATCATGTCAGGGTTTTCATGGAAGGTGTTGGATTTGCCTGACACCTTACAACATAAGCTGTACAGCTAGCACACTGCAGTATTTAAAAAAAAGTATTGCAAACCAAACTTATCTGTGGATTAATAAGTAATATTGCTTATACAGGATGAATAACCTAAAACAAGCACCGCAAATACTGCAGAAATGGAAAGTGCAATTAAAGTGCGGTTTTCACAGAATAGATTGGTAGTCAGAGGCTCGTATTGTTAGCCAATCAGCAAACTGTAATAATACTTAGAAAGTTATTTTTGTGCAAACATAGTTTTTTTTTTCAAATGGAACAATCTCTACTTACATTAACAAGCTAAAAGTAGAGTAAATTAGAATGTAAGTGGTGTTTGTTGGGGAATTCTAGAGTGAGTAGTTTATGAGATATTGTCTTTTGAAAAGTTCCCACACCCTCACTTGTACAATACTGTCGTAGCACACAGTAAAGAATAATACAAGTGAACACACTACTTTTGTGGATTCTGATCAGTAACGAGACAACCGACCATCACAGGTTGTGTTCAAAATGACCACCGGCAGCGGCAAAACACGCTTCCAGTCTGGTATGGAACGACTGCTGCACACGCGCTAGTATTTCAGCGGAGGTGTCCGAGCAGGCTACAGCAATACGTCGTTGCATATCATCGGGTATAGTCGGTAAGTCCTTGTAGTCAGCGTCTTTCAGCTTTTCCTACAGAATGCAACAGCAATAGAGAGTTTTTTTTAAACCTCGTTAAGGAACAAGAGTGGCACGATATTTACAGTGCCTGTAACATAGATGGCAAATATAATGCTTTCCTTAACACATTCCTCATGCTCTTTGTGAGCTGCTTTCCATTAGAATGTTCTAAAGGAGATACTAGCAGTAAAAGGCAGCCTGTGTAGCTGACTAGTAGGATAAGGATACAATGTAGAACAAAGCGGGAATTATATCAAAATGTTACGTTCACAATCAGGCTACAGTAGCCCATTACTAACAGTATTGTAAGGTGCTTAAAAATGTCATTAGGAAGGCAAAGATTATGTGGTATAAAAATAGAATATCTAATTCACGGGATAAAATTAAAACCATATGGTCAGTTGTGAAGGAAGTGTCTGGTCAGCAGCACAAGGTCGACGATATAAAGTCAGCTCGTAGTAAAAATATTTCTGTTACTGATAAATCAGATAAATATACACTATTTAACAATCATTTTCTGAGCATTGCTGCTGAATTAAACAGAAATTTAGTTTCTACAGAGAGTCATATAACGCTCTTGGAAAATGCCTTTCCGAGATTGATGTCTAATGCTCCTCCCACCGTGTGCAGAGACTATACTCGTACAGTGGCCCTATGGGCACCCAAAGAAGTAAATGTAGAACTTGACAATGAAATTAAAACAGTACAGAAATAGGAACAGAAACAAAAATATGAACCTAAATATACTTTATAAAAAACAAGACTATACACAACAGTGCATTGTAGATACAAGATACAGTTAGAGGTTGTAGGGAAAGGATAACGGAGAGAAGGATAACAGGGGAGAGACAGAGGGGTAGCGAAAATAAAGTACTAAAACAGTAGAACACTCACAATACAAGACTCGTACAAAGAACCGAAAGGTAAAGCAACAAGATTATTCTGAGCGCCAATTGACCATCACAAAAACAGGATGTTAGCTAAGAAACTGGGATGAGGAGAGGCGTGCTTATTACTGCAACGGTGCCACTGATCCAACTGAGCATTCAAAATACAAATGAAACTTACGTTACCAATGTAAACAGGTACAGTCAACACTAAACATCATTACATGACGAAGTACAAATGCAATGCAAAACATGACAGTAACTACGAAGACTATAACAGACCAAATAACACTACTATACTAAGCATAATAATAATAATAACAATAATAATAATAACAATAACAATACGAGGGCTATTCAGAAAGTATGGTCCGATCTAGCGCGAAGTGGAAAACACAGTGAAAATCCGATGAAGTTATGCGCAGATGTGTTGGGCAGTGTCTCTAGTATGAGCGTCGATCGCGCCACGTCGCTCTAAGCGCGCAACGGGAACGTCAAGTCGCCTAAAAAGTAGTGTTTCCCGCCAAATATGAGTATCTGTGTAAGAGGTTTCGTCTCAGTTCATGAGTCCTTCTTCATGACGATCTAGGCCGCACTCTGCTGCGGAAAGAGGACGCTGTTTCATCGTTTTCGATGGGATGTGTTTGTCACCCCTCGTACAGTCCGGACTTGACTCTCTCCGATTTTCATCTCTTCTCACATGAATGACTCGATATGAAGACAACATTTTCGCACAGACAACAAGCTGCAGATCAGCGTAGAAAATTGGTAAAAAGCACAGGCGGCTGCCTTCTGTGACGAGAATACTGGGAAGTTGGTACAATGCTACGAAAAAAGTCTCAGTCCCAGTGGCGACTGCATAAAGAAGTATCTGGAAACTGTGGCTAACTGTTGCAAATAAAACATTTTTCATTTTCACTGTGGTTTCCGAATAGCCGTCGTAATGACAGTAATAATAATAACAGTGAGCAATTTTCCAAATTTAACGTCGCAATAATTTACTTCTTACAACTGATAACTGTTTCACCAAATAAGACTCTCTTGCATAGGGCGCAGTACGCGGGATTTAAAACAGAAATACGGAAGACGAAATGTAGCGTGCAGAAAAGTAGCTCATGGAGGTCGACGGCAAAACAAATAATTCTCTGTCTGGCATTAGGAATACGAAACTGCTACTTCCAGCGAACGCTGACATTTCTTTACAGCTTATCGCGCACTATTTCATAACACAAAATGCCTGCGGGCACGGAATGCAATGAGGAGAGATTGCACAGCTAACAACTTTCAACGACGGCGTCTATAGCGTTCTAGTGTGGCTGTCTTTGGCGCGTCAAGCAAGGAGACTGATAATCTGTCCGCTACGGTCGCAGGTTCGAATCCTGCCTCGGGCATGGATGTGTGTGATGTCCTTAGGTTAGTTAGGTTTAAGTAGTTTCTAAGTTTAGGGGACTGATGACCTCAGATGTTAAGTCCCATAGTGCTCAGAGCCATTTGAACCATTTGATTTGATAATCTGCTCTCCTGACTGAATATCTGCTAGCTTAGAATTTCGAAAAAACGACTTTCTTCGAATGTCAAATATCATTATTGCTTGCTTCCCGGTAGATTCCTCGCTTGACGCTTACGTAACAAACTGCCAGAGTTTGTAACACTCCTAAAAAGCTGTGGGCTCTCATAATACTATGTACGGAAAGTTGATTTAAACCCGCAATTGATAGCAGTGGGATTTTCCAGTAACGTTTTCAAGAGAGGCAGCCTGCCACTTGTACCTGCGCTTACACATACGCTTCACAAACAGTTGCACACTGCGTACTGGAGAGCACTTCGTAGCAATATTAGGAACTTCATTTCATATTCCATTCGTGTATTGAGTAAAAAGGAGGAGGATTACGGTTTAGTATTGAGATGAGAATATTTATTTTCTGTCATCTGACCGAGCCCCATTCGTAGATACCCAAATCCACGACTCCTGTTAGTAGATACCCAAATCCGCGACTCCTGTTGATATACTTGTGTGTCGAGTCTTTGCCCAGCAGAGTTACAGATCTACCAGATCTACAGCGTAATTTGTTGTCTGAAATGATATTGTACTTTGAATAACAAAAAAAAACTATATGAAATACTTATTTATTGTGTAGACGTCCAGCAAACACAATAGAATATACCTGAATCACAATATCATGATTACCATCATTTCTGCTAACGTACAGTTACATAAGACAACAATACATTGCCATGTCGAGTGACGATCAGGATGTGTCAGCATCCGCTGCTGCTGTCAGACCAACCACTGCTTGTCGGTATCCGCCTTCAGCGGATGCAGATACTTTTGAAATGGTGGCTTGTGACATCATTGCTATGATGTCATCTAGGTTATCCGTCATAATCAGAAAATGTCTTTTAATTCAAATTATCTTTTATGTAATTTCATCTTACGCTTAAAGCAAATTTTATGCAAAGTCCATTGCATCACAACAACCTGAGCCCCTCACAGATTGCCAGTAGCGATCGAGCCCAGGTAGTGAGTGTAACATCTTTACTGAACCGTGTCACCATGAACAAAGAACAGCTATAAAAATATAAAAAAGAAAAATCACCAGAAAAATGCCAAATCTAAAACTGAATAGATCGTTGCAGATATGTCTATTAAATGTCTACATCTGAAATCAGGCTTTGTCAAGGAAATTCTAAATGGCTCTCAGCACTATGGGACTCAACTTCCGAGGTCATTAGTCCCCTAAAACTTAGAACTAGTTAAACCTAACTAACCTAAGGACATCACACACATCCATGCCCGAGGCAGGATTCGAACCTGCGACCGTAGCAGTCTCGCGGTTCCAGACTGCAGCGCCCAGAACCGCACGGCCACTTCGGCCGGCAAGGAAATTCTATTGATCTATTTTTAGATGGTTTAGTTAATTGAGATACAAGGTGCGATGGGTATAAGTGCAGATATTTTTGTATGTTGTATCCTAACATGTACACACATCAGCGGGTTGGTCGTTTTCTCTTTGTGTCGAAGAGTCTTCGCGCAAACACGTCACAAATTTTGCATTATGATATTTCCTGCATGGTTGTAACTGCAGCACTAAGCGCACTACGTCTGTCAGTACAGACTAATCTTTTTGCGTCCACACGTCCACATTTCAACTCCTGATCTGCTGCATAGAGGAAAATAAACATTAATGACCTGCTCTTGTTACACATCCTTGAAAGTACTAACGAACTTAAAAACATATGACTTGCAACAGCTATAATTCCTAGTCAGCAAATGACATAAGTACTGATGTAATGTTGTTCAGTACACTGTCCTCATTCACCAACAGAAATAGCTGCTCTTATACCCGTTATACCTGCATGATTTAAACTACGTGTTTTAGGCGAAACTAGTTATCTGAATGAAGGTGCTTTTACGTCCTGCTTTAACTGAGATACCTCAGTGACTTCATATGTTTTTTATTTTTTTTTTAAAAAAAGAAAGGTGTTGAAATATAAGTTGAGCAGTGCCATTGTATCAGACATGATTGGATTATCTCGTGGAAGTTGTTCACCACACAACCTATTACGGCACAGCGAATAAGAGATGGGTCTGACTTTTTATTACTATTGGTTATATTAGTCATAATTTCTAGAAATAAACCAAAAGCGGAAACTAGGATCATACAATGAGAGGTGATAGACTGAATATTATCAAAATGAGAGGTATGAAATGAGATAGATAATTTCAAGCAATTTCGTATTGCAGCCGAAAGAGACCCTCATTTTACGCCAGAACCAAATATTATTACGTGAACACTTTAAGTCTTGATGATCAAAGAGCTTCCCTTCTGAAGTAATCGTTTTCAAGTAGATAGACATGCAGTAGATCTTAGATGGACAGCCGGCCGGGATGGTCGAGCAGTTCTAGGCGCTACAGTCTAGTGTGGCTGTCTTTGGCGCGTCAAGCAAGGAGACTGATAATCTGCCCGCTACGGTCGCAGCTTCGAATCCTGCCTCGGGCATGGATGTGTGTGATGTCCTTAGGTTAGTTAGGTTTAAGTAATTCTAAGTTCTAGGGGATTGATGACCTCAGAAGTTAAGCCCCTTAGTGCTCAGAGCCATTTGAACCATTTTAGATGGACAAAAAGAGCGGAGAATTCAGTAGAATCGTATCAGACCGTTACGTCGATGATGTAGTCATTAGCGACAAAGCACAAGCCTGGACTGGACAAAGATGGTGGAGGAAACCGACCGTGGTCTTTTAAAAGCAGCGGCTTTCTCTTTACGCGACATAGAAACCCACAGAACTGTTTAATATAGTCGGAGATTTAAACCACTCACTTCACGAACGCCAGTCTAGTGACTCACCCACTGGCCAACGTTGCACAGCGCGTGTGAGTAACGGACAGTGACTGTGCGGCTCTATACGCATGCCGATCGCTCTTACTTATTGTCAAGGTCGCTACGTATTATCGTCGATGGCAGTAGGAAACTGTCGCAGAGTCTAACTCCACAACTGGTTTTCTGCATATTATCGGATGCCGTCGACGTCTTCCGTCAGTGCCATGTAATAATGACCACAAGCACAGGGACAAACTTTTTATTGATGGCCGATCAACGGCGATCTCACCAGGCCATTACTGAACTATCTGGAAACAAATGCGGCTAAAGTATCTAAAATCGCGTACCAAAATGTAAAATTTGAAATATAAATCTCACCTTCCCTGATCCATTCTCATTCATTTGGACTCTCTTTTCACAGAGAACACAATAAGCATGAGACTCCGCCATATTGTAAAATGAATTGTCAAAATACACAGACTGGCAACTGCGCGATGGCTAAAACAACGTAACACGGAATTCTGACTGCCCTATCGGTTGGAAAATGAAAAGCTACCGGAAGACATCTTCCTGGAAGCGGAAATGCCTAACCATGCCTTTTCTTGATGTATATTCTGTAACCGTACATGCTCTTCTAGCACTATTTTTCCTCAACAGTAATTGTCGATATTTTTCAGTTGCTTTTCTGAAAACATTCATGTAATTTTTATACAATATGTTATACTTCAAGCTCAAATTTATGAAAGGAATTACTTTATAAAATATTTTGGTTTCGATGTTATAATCGATAAGTACTAGTTCTGAATATACAGTTAAAATTATTTTGTTTAGTTGTTGTTGTTGTGGTCTTCAGTCCTGAGACTGGTTTGATGCAGCTCTCCTTGCTACCCTATCCTCTGCAAGCTTCTTCATCTCCCCGTACTTACTACAACCCACATCCTTCTGAATCTGCTTAGTGTATTCATCTCTTGGTCTCCCTCTATGATTTTTACCCTCCACGCTGCCCTCCAAAGCTAAATTTGTGATCCCTTGATGCCTCAGAACATGTCCTACTAATCGGTCCCTTCTTTTTGTCAAGTTGTGCCACATACTCCTCTTCTCCCCAATTCCATTCAATACTTCATCATTAGTTATATGATCCACCCATCTAATCTTCAGCATTCTTCTGTAGCACCACATTTCGAAAGCTTCTATTCTCTTCTTGTCCAAACTAGTTATCGTCCATGTTTCACTTCCATACATGGCTACACTCCATACAAATAATTTCAGAAACGACTTCCTCACACTTAAATCTATACTCAATGTTAACAAATTTCTCTTCTTCAGAAACGCTTTCCTTGTCATTGCCAGTCTACATTTTATATCCTCTCTACTTCGACCATCATCAGTTACTTTGCTCCCCAAATAGCAATACTCCTTTACTACTTTAAGTGTCTCATTTCCTAATCTAATTCCCTCAGCATCACCTAACTTAATTCGACTACATACCATTATCCTCGTTTTGCATTTGTTGATGTTCATCTTATATCCTCCTTTCAAGACACTGACCATTCCGTTCAACTGCTCTTCCAAGTCTTTTGCTGCCTCTGATAGAATTACAATGTCATCGGCGAACCTCAAAGTTTTTATTTCTTCTCCGTGGATTTTAATACCCACTCCGAATTTTTCTTTTGTTTCCTTTACTGCTTGCTCAATATACAGATTGAATAACATCGGGGAGAGGCTACAACCCTGTCTCACTCCCTTCCCAACCACTGCTTCCCTTTCATGCCCCTCGACTCTTATAACTGCCATCTGGTTTCTGTACAAATTGTAAATAGCCTTTCGCTCCCTGTATTTTACCCCTGCCACCTTTAGAATTTGAAAGAGAGCATTCCAGTCAACATTGTCAAAAGCTTTCTCTAAGTCTACAAATGCTAGAAACGTAGGTTTTCCTTTCCTTAATCTTTCTTCTAAGATAAGTCGTAAGGCCAGTATTGCCTCACGTGTTCCAATATTTCTACGGAATCCAAACTGATCTTCCGCGGGGTCGGCTTCTACCAGTTTTTCCATTCGTCTGTAAAGAATTCGCATTAGTATTTTGCAGCTGTGACTTATTAAACGGATAATTCGGTAATTTTCACATCTGTGTACACCTGCTTTCTTTGGTATTGGAATTATTATATTCTTCTTGAAGTCTGAGGGTATTTCGCCTGTCTCATATATCTTGCTCACCAGATGGTAGAGTTTTGTCAGGACTGGCTCTCCCAAGGCCGTCAGTAGTTCCAATGGAATGTTGTCTACTCCCGGGGCCTTGTTTTGACTCAGGTCTTTCAGTGCTCTGTCAAACTCTTCACGCAGTATCGTATCTCCCATTTTATCTTCATCTACATCCACTTCCATTTCCACAGTATTGTCCTCAAGTACATCGCCCTTCTATAGACCTTCTATATACTCCTTCCACCTTTCTGCTTTCCCTTCTTTGCTTAAACTGGGTTTCCATCTGAGCTCTTGATATTCATACAAGTGGCTCTCTTTTCTCCAAAGGTCTCTTTAATTTTCCTGTAGGCAGTATCTATCTTACCCCTAGTGAGCTAAGCCTCTACATCCTTACATTTGTCCTCTAGCCATCCCTGCTTAGCCATTTTGCACTTCCTGTCGATCTCATTTTTGAGACGTTTGTATTCCTTTTTGCCTGTTTCATTTACTGCATTTTTATATTTTCTCCTTTCGTCAATTAAATTCAATATTTCTTCTGTTACCCAAGGAGTTCTACTAGCCCTTGTCTTTTTACCTACTTGATCCTCTGCTGCCTTCACTACTTCATCCCTCAAAGCTACCCATTCTTCTTCTACTGTACTTCTTTCCCCCATTCCTGTCAATTGTTCCCTTATGCTCTCCCTGAAACTCTGTACAACCTCTGGTTCTTTCAGTTTATCCAGGTCCCATCTTCTTAAATTCCCACCTTTTTGCAGTTTCTTCAGTTTTAATCTACAGTTCATAACCAATAGATTGTGGTCAGAGTCCACATCTGCTCCTGGAAATGTCTTACAATTTAATACCTGTTTCCTAAATCTCTGTCTTACCATTATATCTAGTATCTCCAGGATTCGTCCATGTATATTTTGTTTAGAAACATATGAAATTATGAATTATTGGTTCACTTAAAATTTGTATTATTAGTTACGCAATCCTGTTCTGTCTACTATGTTTATTTCCGGATTCATTTATGAAATAATAATCGAAATTCATCACGTAACTAAAACTAGTAGGAATTCATTTGTTCAGAAAAATTGTAATCCCTTTGGAATATTGTTATTTCCGCAGAGTGTGGGAGTCGTAAGCTTGCCTCTGATATGATCGGACGTATTTTTGTGTAATAGGTGCGAACATTTTTTTTCCTTTTTTTAAAAATTTCGGCTTTGTTCAAATGGTTCAAATGGCTCTGAGCACTATGGGACTTAACATCTGAGGTCATCAGTCCCCTAGAACTTAGAACTACTTAAACCTAACTAACCTAAGGATATCACACACATCCATGCCCGAGGCAGGATTTGAACCTGCGATCGTAGCGGTCGCTCGGTTCCAGACTGAAGCGCCTAGAACCGCTCGGCCACTACGGCCGTCCTCGACTTTGTTAATGTGGAAAATCAAAATATACTGAAATGTGATAAAATCATTGGGATATATATTTTCGTAAAAAATTCTGCAACAACAGTCTTTATTTAGTTCAAACGAACTGTGAGGACCTGATAGATTTTCAGCTTCAAGCATCTCAGCATGACAAGCTAAGTAAACTTGAGTATATTGTAATCTTCGCTCCTCTCAAATCTTCATAAAAGACTTTGCTTATTAGTTACTTGGACTGGACATTGCTTAATGTGAACAATAGATGGAAAAAGGAAGGCGGGGGGAGATTACACCCGAATGTAAAAGCCAGATTGATCTCTCTAATCATTCAAGAGACCTAGTAAGCAGCGCATAGCGGCGTTGAGGTTCGTCCTGTGTTTTTTTTTTTTTTCTTCCAAAACCACATCTCCACTTACAAAAGCACATCTCTAATACATTTCCTAATAAAGAAAGTGAGTGCATATGGTGTACCTAAAAAGATATGGGTTTAGACCAAAGATTGTCTTGCGAGCAGTTCTCAGTATCTTGTTCTTAATGCTGCGGCATCGTCAGAACAGGCGTCAAAAATGGTTCAAATGGCTCTGAGCACTATGGGACTTAACATATGAGGTCAACAGTCCCCTAGAACTTAGAACTACTTAAACCTAACCAACCTAAGGACATCACACACATCCATGCCCGAGGCAGGATTCGAACCTGCGACCGTAGCAGCAGCGCGGTTCCGGGCTGAAGCGCCTAGAACCGCTCGGTCACAATGGCCGGTAACAGGCGTCAAATTAGTTCGATAGGTCTGATGCTGTTCATGAAATACATGAATGACATGTAGGATAAATTCTACAGCTCTGTCAACTTCGTAAAAGCAGTAGCAGCGTACAAGTATCGTCTGACTACACGATTTGCGTTCAGTCACTTGAATCAGTAGCAACCTTCAACAACCCACTCATTTCTATCAAAAACCCACTCATTTCTATCCGGAGTGTGATGACCTTATAAACTTAACTCAGATTCAATGGAATAATCCTAAGACAGTGTAAATCACAGCTAAAGAGGGCACTTACAAAACCCTTACCAGTTTGGATTAACAGAAATACTAAAAAAATAAACGCTAATTGTAAGAATAGTTATGTGACTCATCAGAGGCTTGTTTGGTCAGCGTTAACACAAGTTCAGTACCACAAGAAGGACCTTGTCCATTGCGGAGTAAAATACCAGTAGCTTGCGTCAAAAAACATAATATTTCCTCCTACATACATGTGGCGTAATGACCGCGAACTCAAAATTACAGAAATTTGGCGTCATGCAAAAGGATACCGTCAGTCTTGCTTAGATGTGTAAAAGTACCATATTAAATGGTTCAGCTGCAATAGGGATGGTGTGAAACGATTTTAACAGGTTTATTTAGTTGCGTAAAATACTACAACCCTCAAGATCCATGTGTCCTGGGAGCAGCGGAACACCCCTAGACAGGAGAACACTAGTTCGAGGAACTGTAAGAGCTAGAATGAGCTGGAGGTAGAAAATTCAGTCCAATGACGTGGTTGTCTATTCGTTGCGTAGGTACATAAACCCGAGGAAGAGTCTACCGTCAACGAAGGTGTCGAGCCACCTGCTGCGATACGGCCTCTAGAGAGCGTGTATGGAATCAGAATGAAAAACGAATTGTGGATGGAAAGAAAAAAAAGAGGTAAATATTGCAACAAGATCTACCATTATACACTGGTGTCGCAACAGCCCCGGCATCTCAATGAATGTCTATTAAACGCGTAGTCTCTCACAACCTACGACAAGAAAGAGACAGTCGCAAATCGAAAATCAAACGAGTAGTGGTGAGCCTACGCCTTTACATCAGTGAGCACGTCACGGTCTGCAGAGGAATCCAATCTAATTGATATGCTGTTGCCCATACCATCGTCTGTCGTTACATGTGTATCTGTCACTGGCAATAGAAATTTACGAAAATATTGGCTCAAGTGGCTCTGAGCACTATGGGACTTAAATTATGAGGTCATCAGACCCCTAGAACTTAGAACTACTTAAACCTAACTAACCTAAGGACATCACATACATCCATGCCCGAGGCAGGATTCGAACCTGCGACCGTAGCGGTCGCGCGGTTGCAGATTATAGGGCCTAGAACCCCTCGGCCACTCCGGCCGGCCACGAAAATATTGCTAGAGCTATGTATGCCAAGTGTACTGTTTGCCCTGTTGGGCTCCAAGTCCTGGCGAGGCGCCTTTCAAAAGATACAACATAATTACGAGTGTCGCAACATTTTTGTTCTGAAAGCGGGTTCGTTTTATTCGGGACCCCAGTACACCATATTACTCACCGCTCTCTTGGCTACAAAACCCTGCTTTTCCTCGTATTTTCCGTTCAATGCGACGGCTTTACTTCACCACACTGGGAGGGTCTGCATGTCCGCGTGGAACCCCTCTACTGGTGACATCGGAGCTAACGTTTTGCTGCGTCCATAACCTCCACATCATTCAACTTCTGCTTCCCTCGCAGCTCATCTTTTATGGGGGCAAACTCGCCACTCTATATATTCTCCTGTTAGGCGGCGAGGAACCCAGGTGGCATACACCTTTCAGTATCCCAACTGGTGGACCAGTGTGCCAGCACTGCCGACAGAGACGTCCAGTTGCGCAGCGAGGCGTTTGGTTGTGATGCGTCGGTCACCTAGAATGAGGGTGTCCGCACGTTCCAACACTGCGGGAGTCGCAGCTGCGTGCATCCGGTTGGCACAGAGGAGGTCGGATCACAGCAATGTGCGGCCGACCGGCAAACGGGAGATCGGACAGGATTGGGGTTGGGTTGTTTGGGGGAGGAGACCAGACAGCGAGGTCATCGGTCTCATCGGATTAGGGAAGGACGGGGAAGGAAGTCGGCCGTGCCCTATCAAAGGAATCATCCCGGCATTAGCCTGGAGTGATTTAGAGAAATCACGGAAACCTAAAGCTGGATGGCCGGACGCGGGATTGAACCTCCCGAATGCGAGTCTAGTGTGCTAGCCACTGCGCCACCTCGCTCGGTGGGTATTGGACAGATTTGCGCTACTTTGTTGCGGTGATGACAGACGCCTCGCCCAACGACTCACAGCGTTTCTGTTCACTGCCAGGTCTCTGTAGACATTCTGCAAGCGCCCATGAATACCTGCAATGTTCCGGTTTTCCGCCAAAAGAAACTTAATGACAATTCTCTGCTTCAACGCATCTCCGTTACAGACGCCATTTTGAAGCCTAGGGGCTAGGGCCACCACCTATCACAACTTTATGAAACTATTTGGCCTGAAGCGGAAATATTGCAAGATGTGCCACTACGAAATCCACATTTTTTTCAACCGAAATTTGTAGAGAAAAAAAGTGTTGCATTGCTTATTGAAACACCCCTCGTATCAGCCACCGCGCACCGTGTTCTCGGAGGAGGCTTTCTAGACACCGAATACCAACGTGTGCAGAAGATTCAGAACTCACACTCGCCGGCATTTATCATGAGCGGCTGGGCGGGTATGGTGGGGCGCGGTGTGTTTAATTTTGATATCCAGTCCGGATGTACTATTTCACAAGAGCACTCGACCTGGAGAGCAAAAGCAAACTATTCTGCAATGTGCAAATACTGTCACCGACGGCGATGAAAACTTACCTGCTGTTACGACAGACAATGCTCGAAATATGCAGTCAACATTTTACGCCAACGGTATCAGCATAGGCTGCGCAGCGCACAGCTTCAACTTCTGATAAAAGGCGTCACGGCTTTAGAAGTACTTCATGATCTTAACCTTGTAGCCAAAAAGGTAATTCAATCTTTGAAGCACAGCCATGTTCCAAATGCAGTGTTGGAGACCAAAAAGAAAGTGAATTATGGTTCATCGTCTGTCACTCTCAAACTTTTGTCTCGAATGTGATGGACTGCTGTAGCAATAATTCTGATAGCTTGTTCAAGAACAAGGGAGCTGTACTGGAAACAGTCGTTTCTCCCAAGACCGTGAAAACTGTCGTGCTAGAGGATGAGACAACAGCAGACACTCGAAAAGGGTTTGCGGTTACTAAAACCTACACACGACGCTCTAACGCGAGTAGAAGCAGACAACACCTCTTTGTCAGAAGCGCATCAGTTATTTTCTGTGATTTCAGCTAACGTAGAGGTAGTGCTGAAGGAGCGTGAATATTTTCCCCAGAAGACCAATGAGTTATAAAAGCTGGTGTGAAAGGTAGGAAGAAATTCATATTCAAAACGAAGACTAGAAGGAGGTGTCAAGAAGATATTGTTACAGCTTCTTACAGAACTTAATTTTGCTGTCTATTCAATCCTTGAGATCGCTGGGTACATGGTCAATGATTTTTGCTACTGAATACCTCATCCACTTTTGTGCAACACAAACGCTGCTCTTGAGTCTACATCCACATCTATACTATACAAACCACCGCGAGATGCATATAAGAGGGTATGTCCAACTGTACCAGTTGATAGGGTTTCTTGCTGTTCCATCGACATATGGAGCGCGGGAAAAATGATTGTCTGAATATCGCTGTGCAAACAGTAATTATTCTAATATTATCCTCGCGATCCCTATGTGAGCGGTATGTAGGGGGTTTTAGTATATTTATAGGGTAATTATTTAAAGCCGGTTCTTGAAACTTCGTTAATAAACTTTCTCGAGATAGTTCACGTCTATCTTCAAGAGTCTTCCAATTCATTCCCATCAGTGCTTCTGCGACAGTCTCCTACGGATCAAAAAAACCTGTGACCATTCGTGCTGACCTTCTCTGTACACGTTCAATATCCTCCGTTAGTCCTTTTTGGTACTGATCCCACACACTTGAGCAAATTTGAGAACCCGTTGCACAAGTGATTTGTAAGCAATCTCGATTGTAGACTGATTCTACTTCCCCAGTATTCTACCAATAAACCCAAGTCTACCACCTGCTTTACACACAGCTGAGCTTTTGTGATCATTCCGTTTCATATCCCTATAAAGTGTTACACCCAGGTATTTGTATGAGTTGGCCGAGTCCAACAGTGACTCATTGATTATAGTCACACGATACTATGTTTTTTTTCGTTTTGTGAAGTGTGCTATTTTACATTTCTGAACATTTAAAGCAAGCCACCAATATTTGCACCATTTTAAAATCTTATCAAGATCTGATTGAATATTTATGCAGCTTCGTATAGACAGTACTTCATCATACATGACTGCATCATCTGCAAAAAGTCTGTGGTTACTATCAATATTATATGCGAGGTTATTGACATACAACATGAGCAACAAAGGTCCCAACGCACTTCTCTGGGGCACACCCGAACTACATCTACATCCGACGACGACTTTCGATCCAAGATAACACGTTGCGTCCTCTCTACCAAAAAGCTGTCAATCCAGTCACAAATTTTCACTTGATACCCCATATGGTCGTACTTTTGACAATAAGCGTAGGTGTGGTACTGAGTCAAATGCTTTTCGGAAATCAAGGGATACTGCATCTACCTGACTACCTTGATCCCATGCTGGCTGGCAATGAGGAGGTCATTCTGTTCGAGATACCTCACTATTTTTGAGCTCAGAATATGATCCAAGGTTCTACAATAAATCGATGTCAGTCATATTGGACGGTAGTTTTGCGGGTCACTTCTACTACCCGTCTTGTAGACGGGTGTGACCTCTGCTTTTTTTTCCCAAGAACTAGACACGGTTTTTTGTTCGAGGCATCTACGATAAGACGGGTTAACTTAGCCCTCAATTGAGTATAGAATCTGATAGGGATTCCATCGGGCCGATTGATAGTTTAAATCATTTCTCCTTCTAGTGTTATATTTACGAAAAACGAAACTTCCTGTTGTTTCCTAATTGCAGTAACTGATTCTTTAGAAAAAAAACTTAATAATTAAGTAAATTTACTGCGTGTCGATTGTCAGTATTCCCAACAGTTTACAGAATTGCCTACAAAGAGTTCTAGAGTGGACACAAAAATGATCTTTATTCTACGCTTCTGTACAACAAACGCTTTCTTTCTCAGAGAGGAGTTGGTCCAGCATATGATACCGACTTTAGTGAATGAGAATAGGGAAAATAAACCAATCTGCTGAAATTTTATCTCGAAAGTCTGCTATTGCCCGTAAGTAAAAGTTGAGAGTTTAGGCGTCTAAGATTCGTATTATGTGTTTTTCAGTTAAGGTTCTTATTAATACGAACACCTTAAAAATTCAGAATACTTGTTTTCACTTATTGATCATCCCTCGAGCATTATTTCTAACCGTCTGGCCAGGCCTTATGCAGCACAGGACTACACGTATTCTGTTTTGTGCAAGTTATATGGCAGTTCATTTTCAGAGAATTAGTTATTAATTTTCAAAAACATTTTATTTACATTTTATGTTTTGAAGTTTCTCAACTAAGCATGATTTTCATGCTTGCGTTGTCAGTAAACACAACTATTTCTGCCTTTTAGACATTCGATGGAACACGTTTATGTTCAACAGGAACAAGAGTGGAATCACTGCTTATCCCTGTGATATACATGTAATATCTATTCTTAGCCTGAAGGTCATTTTTTCTGATGTACCTTTGGTGGATTTCTTAATACGGTATTTTGTATTCTAAGTCAGCGTCGTTGCTGACTGTTTTTTAGAACCTCAAGTTCTCCCTACCGCTCACTCCCACCCCCCAACCCCATTCCCCCAGTCCTTAACGCAAGAACTCACAATGCTTTCTTGCAGCTTATTGTAGCTGTTCTGCTAGATGTGCTTTTACCAGTAAGGTGAACATATACGAGGGTTGCCCAGAAAGTAATGCACCGCATTTTTTTCTCAGCCGAAAACAATGCTACGAATGCGAAACGTTACGTATGTATTATTTGAAGTCTCCTTAGTGAGCGCGCCAAGTTTCCGTCACTTCCGACAGATAGCGTCGCTGCAGGACAGTTTCGAAATGGCGTCTGCAGGTGATGTACGTTAGGGGCAACGTGCCGTCATTGAATTTCTCCCTGAAGAGACAGAAACTGTGGGGGACATTCAAAAACGCTTGTGCAAAGTCTATGGAGCATCTGCTGTCGACAGAAGTACAGTTAGTCGCTGGGCACGGAGGGTGAGGTGATCAGAAGGCGCTTCGGCGGAGTTCCACGATTTGCAGCGGTCGTGGAGACCATCCACGGCTGTCACACCTGAAATGTTGCAAGCGAGCTGATGTTGTCATTCATTAAAGGATGCCATTCGTGAAAGACATTTTGAGGACGACGAGGAGGAGATTCACTCAGTGAAGCACTGGCTCCGCCACCAGGACAAGGATTGGTACCGACAGGGCGTAGGACGGGGTGAAGATTACGTGGAGAAATAGGGTGTGTGGATAAAACATCATTCTTTAGTGTGTGGAATTCTCATTATGTTCAATGAAGAATTGTTGGTGAAAAAAATGCGGTGCATTACTTTCTGGGCAACCCTTGTACTTCATGCACGATCAAACTGCCCCTGGTATGATGAGACTTAATGCTCGTCGGCTTGTGACTAACAGATTCAGTGACAGATGGATAGGAAGACGTGGACCAGTTTTCCGGACCTCAACAAACTAGACTGGATATGTGAGAGCGTTTGAAGGTTCTTGTGCAAGATGCGAAGAGTTTTCGTGCGTGTATTTTGGAAGGCTGCGAAACCGTACGCAATGATCGAACAATATACTCGTATCTGTGTATCAGGTGACGACGTCTTGATGCATGTACACAGCCTCATCAGACATATCCAGGCACCCCTATGTAATCCGAACTTGATCACTAGAGGTTAAGTGAAGCGGATCCGCCAGTATGAAACGATGCGGGGAGTATCGTGTTGTCAGTAGAGAGGCAGTAACAACAGAATGGGTTGGTCAGGAGACTTCGAACGTAGTCTAGTCATTGGATGTCGCTGGGTAACAAATCCGTCAGGGACATTTCAATTCTTCTAAAGCTGCTCAAATCGTCTGCTGGTGATGTGATTGTGTAGTGGAAACGTGAAGGAACAACCAATGCTAAACTAACACTGTGCAACTATCATGCACTGAAGTACAGGGACCGTCAAACTTTTTCAGAGGGTGGTTATAAAGAAATCAGATGAGTGAGTGGAAGAAATCTTTTGACAGTTCCAAGGTACTGCCGGCAGTGACGCTAGCACCATGACTGGGCGTAACGACTTGAAAACAATGGAGCACTATGGTCGAGCTGTATCTCATAAGCCATCCACTATTGTTGACGATACTAAGCGGTACTTGAGGCTGTGGAAAAAGCTACTGGACAGTGAATGACTGGAAACGATTGTCTTGGCGTGATGAATCGGTTATACCCTGTGGCAATTCGATGGAAAGGTTTGGGTTTTGCGAGTGCCTGGAGAACATCTGCCATCATGTGTAGTTGCAACAACGAAGTATGAAGTAGGTGGCTTCTTACGATATGGGGGTGTTAGGAAGGCTGTATACTGTATACAGCAGAGGAACAGTTCGGAGACTGCTTGTATCAGCACGACCATGCACTCTGTCATAAACCAGTATGTGGGAGGCAGTTGTTTCTGAACAATAACATCCGTCAAATGGACTGCCCTGCCCATAGTCCTGTTCTGAAGCCAATGGAACACCTTTTGGATGAGTTGTAATTTCGATCTCACTCCAGATCTCAGTGTCCAACATCACTGTCTTCTCTGCTTTCGGCTTTGAGGAGGAATGGGATGCCATTGTTTCTCATACATTAGGTGCCTCACTGAAAGTTGAGAGGTGGCAGAAGCCCCCTCCCCTATTGCTATCTTACTCTGAGTAATTCAATTTTCCTCTCTAATTGCATGCAGTGAAAAGTTGCTATTCCTTCACACGCGGACTTCCCACGCAGCGTCTCTCATCACCCGGGTTGTCCGGTGACAGGCGGGCTCTTCTGATCTTCAAGGGGTTAAGCCGACGGGTGTGAGGGAGTCGAGTGAATGCTTTCCAGACGCCGACATTGGCATAATAGCGGCGCAGACACGCCCGCAAGGGCCTGAAGGAGCGGCTGGGCTAGAGGTTCTGTTGTTGTTGTTGTTGTGGTCTTCAGTCCTGAGACTGGTTTGATGCAACTCTCCATGCTACTCTATCCTGTGCAAGCTTTTTCATCTCCCAGTACCTACTGCAACCTACATCCTTCTGAATCTGCTTAGTGTATTCATCTCTTGGTCTCCCTCTACGATTTTTACCCTCCACGCTGCCCTCCAATACTAAATTGGTGATCCCTTGATGCCTCAGAACATGTCCTACCAACCGATCCCTTCTTCTGGTCAAGTTGTGCCACAAACTTCTCTTCTCCCCAATCCTATTCAATACTTCCTCATTAGTTCTGTTACTTCGCAGAAACTTAGCGAAAACACTTTCTGGTGGGCTACCAGCGAGGCGTGGGAATGACTTGTGTACCCAGGCAGTCTTGGCAGGCTAATTCCCGCGTTTTCTGCAAAATCGTAACTGTGATTGGCTTGCTCAGGGCATAGCTCCGTGGCGTAGCAAAATCGGCGCAGAAATTGGCGCCAAGAATCTCCATTGGTCGAATGGTAGTGCTTCGGCAATAGAGTGGAATTTTCCGCCGGTTTTCGAGTTGCTGATTGGAACGTTTAACCACGGCCACTGTCGTGGGGGCGGGAATGTTCTGTGTTCGGTTTGTACGGGTGCTATTGTGGTAGTCGGCTCTCGCCTTTCGGTCGGAGTAGGTTACAAGACTGAGCTCTCGCTGCTCTGGACAGCCTGCCTTCCGTTGGCTGTCTAATATACTTTTATTTGATTGTAACTGTTTAACGAAGTTGCTGAAGTTTCGACTTCAACGTAGCTTTCCGAGTACAGCTGGCAATTGAGCGTTCTACGTACAAGCGGCCTATGTTGTCTGTGTTGGGCAGTTTTGGCTAAAGTTGACTGTATCGGAGTTACTGTGTGACTTCACTTGTTAAAATCAATCACTGTACCATCAGTGATTGTGTGGCGAGCCTTCCTCGTCTCCCTCAGAGGCGCATTTGTATTGATAGGAAGTCTTTAGTCTGGAACAACCAGACCAGGACAATTTGTTTCAGGCTATACTCGCGACATTATCATCACCACGACGGGACGTCGTAGCAACCAGCCATCGTTTCCGGTACGCCAGATCGTGTCCTTGCAGTTAAGAAGACAGCTTGGTAATGTATGTCCGCAGCACCGGCAGACTAGGGAAATTGGCCCTGTGATAATCTGAGCTCAGCAGAGCGCGCCTGTTCGTCTTTTCTAACTTTGTTCTGTCTTGGGTGTTCATTGTCTGTGTTATCACTACCGTAGCAGCAATTAATGTTGGGTTGGCTGGGTGTTTCTCTTAAGATTTGAGTTGCATGGGATTGGCTCCACATACCACTTCGTCATGAATGTCACAATCTAGTTTATGGACAACTTCACCTTCACAGCATTTATTTGAGTATCCAATTTGATGTATTGTAAATGTTTCATGTGTTTTGTTTATGATTTTGAGTTTAGTCATAATAAATCAAATTGTTATTTTGGACAGAACTTTCATTCTGTTAATCGGTAGAGCAACCCTTTCATTTCTCACTACGTTACTGAAACTTTCCTTTAATTAATTAATGTCTATTAAATTAAATTATTGCAGGTGCCAAACTCTTTTCTGCTCCACTTGCAGGGTCGATTACAGTCAGTTCACGTTTCTTCTTAATCCATGTGCAACAGCAAAAGTAGGAGTTACAAAAGGGGGGCTTAGAGCATCATTTCCATATGAAGATTCGAGAAGAATTTAGTGTTAAATACACTGCTAGCCCCGGCACCTCGCATAAAATGGCGACCCTTAGCCTCGGATCTTTCCTATGAATCACTGATAAGCAAACAGTGTTCTTAGTAGGAACATTCAAATTTTTTTTCTCTATTTTTTTTAATGATTAATACCCAAGTTATTTTTCTTGTAGTTCCGTGAATAGTTTTAAGTAGCGGCGCATGATTTCTGTTTTTGTTTTCAGTGTATATATTTGATTGTTTGTTCATTGTTTTATGTGTTTCTTTGATGTGGTGTCCGCACCACATCACATGTTGTCGGGTTTGTATGCAGTTTCTGTACTACAACAAATCGTGCACGTAATTACAGCGTTGGAACGGCGTTGTCGAAATTTTATGTCTATGTGGAAAAATGTATGGAGTAGATTATTTTTATTGTGCATTCTAGATAAATTAGTTTTTCATGAATGATCATGAGAAGTAAGGTACGACTATTATCCAGCGAAGCTAAAACAAAAGAGGATAGCATAATGGTTAAGGGGCAATTTACTGACGGGGATAGGTCCGGAGATGAGATGGGCACATTTTTAGCAGGACAGGACGACAGGGTCATTGATGAGGAAGGTGATTTGGACGCGATCTCAGAGCAGCGTTGCGGCCGTGATTATGATAGTGAAGTAGAGGATAAAACAGAGACAGGCACACAGGTCGAGACGGCAGCAGAAGTTTATAATCAAACGAACGAGAGCAGACAGGGGCCAGCTCTGTCACGTCAGAGCTCTAGCGTCCAGGTGTCCAGATTTACATCGCCCATGTTTGAAGAGGATCAAAAAGATGACATAAACCCAATACTGAGCTTCCTACGATCAATGAAAGAAGAAGATGATGAACAGCGTAAGAAGGACACTGAGGCAATAATTTCGCATATAGGAGAAATTCGAGGGGAATTACTAACAATAAAGAAAGAATGTGGAGAAGTAAAACAAATGTGAATGGCTGCACAAAAAGTAGCAGGCTTGGCCAAAACGGCAGCAATAGGGGCAATGAAAGTCGCGGAAGCAACTTATGAACTCGCAGGGCGCTTGCGACGTACAACACAATCCCACTCAAAATCCCTAGCGTTCTTAAAAACTCAAGGTAATATCGCGGTTGCGAACACCACGAAACGAATGGAAGAAGTAGAGAGTCGGATAGCAAAACTAGAGCAAAACGGGCACACGAGCACTGCGCGTTCGGATACCAATGATGGAGTACACAGAATTGTGTCTCCGAGGAAAAGCCCGCCGTGCTCTAGCCCAATGACCGAGTGCGGAACTACCAACGCACACGCAGAAACAGCGAGTAATAGCTCCAATAATTGTAGCCCACTTAGGAGAGTGAATTCTGAGTGCCAATTCCATTGTGATACAGAGGTAGCACATCACAGTTATCAGCAAGATAGAACAGGACACTCAGCAGACGTGCAAGTATCGGAAACGAGTGACAACACCAGTGCGAGGATCAGACAGGATTTTGATCACAATCACTTCCTGTCGATACTAAAATTCCAGAAGTTCAAAGAAAATGGAGGGTCGATGCATCCGAAGAGCTGGGTGATGCAGTTTACAAATTCATTACCGGCATCATGGCCAACCCAGGCAAAATTAGAATTCATGTGTGGACACATAGAAGGCCAAGCCGCGGAAAAGATGCGGGGTGTGGCAGCGACGTGTTGCACTTATCAAGAATTTGTTGGTGCATTCCTGCGGACCTACTGGTCAAAGGAAACGCAAGACAGGATTAAAGAGGAAATAATATTTTGTCCTGAACTGGAAGTGTCCGGGCATAGGAGCGCAACCAAATTTCTTGATGATTTACTCAAGAAGAATCAATTTTTAGATAGTCCATATAGCAACGGAGAAATCATTAAATTTTGCTTTTCCAAATTGCCAGTTAGGTACCAACAGACACTCGTCGGGATGTGTGGATCTGACATAGAAGCATTCAAGAGTCTATTGCGCGAACTCGAAGTAGTCTTTGGTAAACAAGACGTAAACAAGACGCAAAGGACAGGAAGAAGGGGCAAAATAACAAATACCACGGGCCCGGAAGGGAAGACGACAACAGATCGCATAATCGCACTGGTCAGTTAGGAAACCAGCGTTACGGAAGTCAAGGTTACGCTATTCAAGGTTATGGAAACCAAAGACACGGAAACCAGGAAGTCAGGAAACAGGGTCAATCTAGACAAGGAATCTGAGATAGGAGGAATAACGAACGGCAAAGCGATCGTAATTGTAGATAGCGAAACCAAGGACAACAGTGGAGCCAGGAGATTGAAACTAGACCCGCAAATCCTAATGCACGTCAGAGGAGGGGGAGCTTAACAAGGGATTGACGCCAGACTAGTGCGAACACAGGCCGCCGGAATTTCGCACGTAATCTCCGACCTGGCCAACAACGGATGATAAATTACGAAGATTTATCAGAAATCCTGCTCGAAGAACATAAAACAACTCCTCGACAGGATCGGCAGCCTCTTATCACAGTAGCAATAGTTGAAAAGAGTATGAATGCGATAATAGGTAGTGGAAGCTACATAACAGCAATATCCGAGGCAGCATACAAGAGGTGCTCTCAGGAGGTGGACTGGCCTGTCCTATCGGTTAAGAAAACCAAAATAAAAGGGGCATTAGCGGGTAAATGTACGGAGGTCACCCAACAAACAAGACTGGAATTCTCCTGCCAAGGACACAAAATAGAGTCTAACTTCTGGATCGTGCCAAATCTGGCGATCGACATGATAATAGGAACGGACTTCCTAAATGAGCATGAAGCGATAGTTGATCTAGGACGAGGTGAAGTGGTTTTGAGGAAAGGGAATCCCGTCCACATTAAGTTCGACGACCAGCTGATCCCAGCTCAACTACCGTCTAAATGTGTACGTATTAACTATGAGTGTCTGAAAGACAGAAAGGAAGAACAGGTCGACGTTGCGGGTAGGGGAGAGGACACGGATGAGAATGAAGTCGGAATAATGGGAGAAATAAAGGAGAAAATAGGAGAAAAAGTGGAAGCAATAAAGAATATAAGGTGCGACCACCGCAAAGAACTTCATAAATTACTAGTAGAACATGCGGAGGTTTTCATTCCCAAGACAGGGTCAATAAAGAACTTCCAATATGAATTCCGTGTACGTCCGCACAACCAGTTTCGTGTGCCACCCTACCCAATCCCCTTGGCATATCGACAGAAAGTAGCAGCTGAAATTACGCGAATGCTGAGTGAAGGAATAATAGAACCTACGGCTTCAGCCTATAATAACCCGTTAAGAGTAGTCGAGAAGGCATATGGTAGTATTCGTTTAGTCTTGGACTCGCGACAAATTAGTACCATAATAGAACCCGAAACAGACAGACCGGAACGATTAGAGGAACTCTTACAAAACTTCCATGGAATATCAATCTTCTCATCAGTTGATCTAAAATCGAGTTTCTGGCAGATCGAGCTCCACCCAAATTGCAGACAGTTTACAGCCTTTTTAGCATTTGGAAGATGTTACCGGTTTCGTCGTCTACCATTTGGTTTGAACATTTCGTCTGCCGCATTCATTCGGGGGCTGGATGACATACTAAGCGATAATTTGAAACGTCATGTGACCAGCTATGTGGACGATTTGCTGATCGCGGAGAAATCTTGGGGAGAGCACAATGCGGTCCTCGATGAACTCCTTGCGACATTCAAGGAATACGGAGTGACTATCAATATCGAAAAATCGAATTTTGGGACGTCCTCTGTCAAATTTCTAGGACATATCATCACGGGTGAGGGCATTGCGCCAAATCCCGAAAAGATCGAAGCGATAGAAAAGTTTCTCATTCCTACGACAAAGAAGCAGTCAAGGGGGTTCTTAGGGATCGTAAATTTTTACAACCGCTTTATACATGTCAAAACTCAGAGCAGTCCTAGGTTGCATCAACTTACAGGAAAGAAGATTCCTTGGGAATGGGGTGAGGCGGCCGAATCCGAATGGAAAGCATTAAAATTCGCATTATTACAAGCACCCATCCTCTCATACCCTAATTTAGCAGAAGAGCTTTGCATAGTAACGGACAGTTCATACTCAGGTCTGGGTGTCACGGTGTTCCGAGACTATGCACATGAAGGAAACAGGGTGTGGAAGACAATTGCGTTTGGTAGCAGAGTACTAGCCAAGAGTGAGAGGAATTACTCAGTAACCGAGTTGGAGGCGCTGGCTATTGTTTGGGCGTTTGAAAAATTCAGATACCTTCTGTTTGGTCGCAAGACGAGGGTCTACACAGACCACAAGGCACTCGAGTTCTTGATGACTGCAAAGCTTAATCACAGGCGGCCCATTAGGTGGGCATCATATCTGCAGCAGTAAAATTTTTCGATAGAATATATCCCCGGCAGTCAAAACATTATTGCAGACGCCTTATCACGGTCACCGATCGGATTTGAGCACAACATGGAAGAAGATCTGGAGGAAAATCACTACTGCCTTTTCTATATGCAGAAAGTAGCCTTTGAAAATTTTATTACCTGTAGTATGCAGGGCATTAAGACGGAGCAAGACAAGGACCCTGCCCTAGCGTTATTGAAACAGAAATGGATAGACAGAAGACACGCCACCGTCAGGCAGTTCTATCTCTTGCGGAAAGGCATAATTTTCCACCGAAATTATACCAATGACACTGAATGGGGGGTATGCATCCCTGAACACCTAATAAACAAGGTTATATGGCATACTCACCTCAGCTATGGACACTTCGGACCACGCAAGTGCAATCTCAAGCTAAGGACCATGTGTTACTTTCGAAACATGGAGCGTCGAATTCGGAGGGTACTGTCGGTGTGTAAAGACTGCCAAAAGGCTAAGCACACCACTGTGAGCATGCAGGCACCCTTATACCCAATCGTACCGACCAAATTAAGACAATTAGCAGCAACAGATTTGATGGGGCCTTTGCCAAGAACAAGAAGAGGATATACTTACGTATTAGTGTTTGTTGAACTAACGTCCAAATACGTTACCTTTACGGCACTGAAGAGGGCGACAGGACGAACTGTATCACGAGCCCTAATCCGGGATTTCCTACCACAGGTTGGTCATGTGAGTAGAATTATTTCTGATAACGGGCCACAGTTTAAGTCAAAAACATGGAAGGAGACGTTTCGTCGATGTAAAATTGATCCCATTTTTATATCTTCACACCATCCGAGCTCGAATGCTGCAGAACGGGTAATTAAGGAACTCGGAAACTTGTGCCGGTTGTACTGTAACAAACAGCACACGACATGGGACGTTTTCCTTAAAGACTTCCAGGAGGTGATCAGTGAGGCAACCCATGGGATAACAAAATTGGCACCCATTACAGTACTGAAAAACCGGATTCCTAAGGACTTGATAACCGAGGTCGTAAACTTCCCACCAAGGGCGCGAACGCAGCACCGAGCCATAGTGGATTTGGCTCTCAAGAGGATACGGGCTGCAGCAGAGGTCAGGAAGAGACGTGCCGACAGGGGAGCTCGTCTACGACACTTCCAAATTGGACAAAGGGTGCTCGTGAAGTCTTTCCGACTCTCTAACAAACAAAAAATGAAATGCCAAAAATTCTATTCTGTTTACAACGGCATGTACTGTATAAGGAGAGCAGCTCACCACAATGCTTATGAATTGGAGACGCTGAAAGGAAAGAAGTCCATAGGACTCCACCACATCTCTCACATAAAGGGGTTCGTGGAATAGTAGTAGTGTAAGTGGTGTACATAGTAGAATGGGCAAATACATGAACCTTGCTATAGTAGTAGTGTAAGTGGTGTACATAGTAGAATAGGCAAATATATGAACCTTTCTTCGGGGAACAATAATCGTTGCATTAATAGATTAAGATTGCTAAAGTATTGACACGATGCTTTGTCTCGCATAAGAATTTACTGCTGCTATCCTTTTTTGTTCTTGTTCGCGATTTCCAATGTCGATGGACTAGGAGACACTAGCTTTCCATGAGCAATGTTTTTGTCCTTTCCTGTCTGGTGTCGATGTTGAGGGATAATGATGAGTGAGAAGATGTCGCACAAACGGGCGCATACAAGAACGTGCTCTTAGAAGCGTTCTGAGAAGTCGTAGCTGGCGCATGGTGGGCGACGGAATCCTCAACAGGAACCAGTCCTGGCTTGGTCATATTACATTGCCTCTGGAAAGTTGTGCTTTGATCGCGAAAACCACATCACATAAAAAAGAAGTTGCAATTATAAATTTATTGTCTTGTATAGCCATGGCTAAACCAGTCTCTGGAGTTTCAGTGAGGCGTAGTGAGAACTCGGAGGCCATGTCGTACGGCGCGCACATCACTGTCGTCAATAGCGGCGAGCAGCGAGACATCTCAGCGAAACAGGAATTATGTAAGAACGTTGTACAAGGTAAAAAAAAAATTAAATAAAATAAAGAGAGAGAGAGAGTACCATATACTAGGATAAGTTAAACTTTAGGATTTAACAATAACTAGATCCTTAATATTGTGGGGGTTTTCTACCACAAGTGTTTGGCGCGCGCCTGTTGGGATGCTATTTTTCAGGTCACCAAACCACAGACCCGAGATGGAGGGACAACGGGCGAGCGAAAGTAGAATAGTTGCATGTTCTTTATAGCACAGTAAAACTTCGACCTACATAATAACATAATTTATTCAAAAGACATAGAATGTAGATCGTTGGCAAATGGTAGCTAATTCTTGAGCATGTCTACTGTCGATCTATATAATTAATAGCAGTATTAGTGCGAGCCCGCACATTAAGTTGTTCATCCAATATAGCGTCACACACCATGTACAGTAGTGAGATCGGTCTCTACACAAATATCAAGATAGATTATTTCCATGTCTAGATTAGATATACCAAGATTTTGTTATAATGATAGCCATAGATTGATAACTATAAAATTAAAATAAGAGTGTCTGAAATGACAGACCATCAATGTATCGTTATGTAAATTTATTATAGCATAGAAGGACATCGAAAAAAGTTAGGCATAAGATTTTTGTCAGAACTGTGCAGATGACGGGAATCGTGGCAATGCAGAGGCTGTCCAGAGCAAAAAACAAGAGGTCATCGGCTATCTGCAAGAAGGGGAGAGTCAGCGCGCCACCTGACGAGAAGGGTGCGGCAGCGTCCGGTCCTACAAGCTGACAGTCACCGGGCCGTATACCTGAGGGATTAGGCGGCAGACAGCCCTCGCCAGGCCACAAGCGAAAGTGTGGCTGGCCGTTGACACTGACACACGACCAGCACGCAACAGCCAGCTAGCTCTCCGGACGCGGCAGCTGTTTGGAGGGATTCCCTGTGGCAGACCACGTTGTCGTGAGTACACCAGGATCACATAAGGTGCCAGAACCTGTGCCTCATGTGCCTCGGGACAGAAAGGGACGCTATGTAATCACCTATTTGAGTTTTTACAACTCACTAGCATTGGCCGATCTGCATACACAAAGCAGTATCGTGCCACAAACTCTAACAAATGAATTGTCTCATTTCTAACTTCTCCTCTCATTTAGAGAGCAGTTGTAGCAATCGTCGCTCCTAGTTCGATCCTATCTGGATGACCTCACACACTTGTGGAGTCACTCCACATGCCATCATCCTTCGTGTGGTGTCACCGCCAGACACCACACTTGCTAGGTGGTAGCCTTTAAATCGGCCGCGGTCCGTTAGTATACGTCGGACCCGCGTGTCGCCACTGTCAGTAATTTCAGACCGAGCGCCGCCACACGGAAAGTCTAGAGAGACTTACTAGCACTCGCCCCAGTTGTACAGACGACTTTGCCAGAAGGGGATCACTGACAATTACGCTCTCAATTGCCGAGACGATAGTTAGCCTAGCCTTCAGCTACATTTGCTATGACCTAGCAAGGCGCCGTATTCAATTGCTAATTAATATTATGATGCATGTATCTTCAAGAGCGATGTTCTACAATTATGGATTAAAGTTAAGTATTCCAGAAGCTACGTACTTTTCTTTATAGCATTCATTACGTATCCTGTTTCAGACCTCACGCCAGCCTGCGTGAGTTTAAGCGCGTGCCTTTCGGCTTCCTCTCATTGTGTCTAGGCTGTCTTGTCTAGACACAACATTTATGGCGACTCGGATACAAACGGTCGTATTGCTCTAATTTACTTGTGTCATGGCTTCGCCACAATCTCCAGATGTACTGTCCGAATTTTATCGCTTTTAGAATCAGCAGACGCAGGCGTTATTGGATGCCCTTGGACAGCTCGTCCAGGGTCAATGTGCCATGCAAAATGATGCGGCCGCCGCCGCTCCACCGCTACCGCAGCCCCAACACGCAGTTGCCCCAGCTTTTCGTCATTTTGATGCGGCGATGGAAAGCTGGACGGAGTGGTCACGCCAATTTGGATTCCATCTCGCCGCCTACAGAATTCAAGGTAATGAGCGGCAGCCTCACTTATTATCGTGTGTCGGCGTGCACACGTACCGTGTGATAGTGAAATTGTTTCCCCGACGCGACGTAGCAACTCTGTCCTACGAAGAAATTTTGTCTGCATTGGATGCCTATTTCAAGGAATCAGTCAATGTAGTTGCAAAAAGGTATACTTTCTTTCGTACCAAACGTACGGCCGGTCAAATAATCGGGAATGGGTTGCAACTTTGCAAGGCCTTACTAGGGATTGTGCTTTTGAGTGTGAATGTGGACTCCCTTATTCAGATACTATGGTGCGTGATGCAATTGCACAGAACGTTTCTGATGTTTGTATACAGGAGCAAATTTTGAAACTAGTCAATCCCTCCCTTCAACAAGTGATAGACATATTGGATAGGCAAGACACACTTGACTTTGCTCAGGAATCATTTGCAACTTCGCCAGCTGTGTGTCACGTTAACCGGCCCGCCGGGCGAGCTACATGGAACAGTAAACAGCCCTCACGCTCGTCCGCGCAGCTGCCGCCAAGCTCTCAACCACATGTCCCGTGGCAGCAAGCAAATGCAGTGCTAAAATCATGCCCGCGGTGTGCAACCAGACATTCGCGTAAGAATTGCCCGTCACGCCAAGCTATTTGCTTTTTCTGTAGTAAAAAAGGACATGTTCAGAGTGTTTGCCAGAAAAAGCTTAGATCAGACACTAACAACCATTCCAGGCCCTTTGCTTCGCGCTGGAATCGATCCGAGAATACTCAGGCTCGTGAACCTTCGCCCATGGAAATTCATGTAGTTAATTCCACTCCGCCCAGTGCTACTCTCTCTAACAGTGACTGTGTTCGTCCCACAAAAAGTGTGCGTCGACGTCGCCGGGAATCACATCAATTAGCAAGTGATTCTGTACCAGTGTCTGTTCACGTTGCACGAGACAGTCGCTCTTGTCGTCAGCAGGACAATAAACTTTTTGTAGACTTGGACATTCTTGGCAACGTGATCCCATTCCAGCTCGATACCGGAGCTGCAGTTTCATTGATCAATAAAGACACGTACAAACAACTGGGCACACCTCCCTTGCGTGCCGCAAATGTTAAGCTAACTAGTTATTCAGGACAGCATATCCCAGTGTTAGGACAGTGCAGCCTTCTTGCAAAATACAAGGGACAAACAAAACTTGTGTCATTTTACGTCCTTCGTTCTTCTTCTGCAGTGAACTTGTTTGGTTTAGATTTATTTCAGTTGTTTAACTTGTCTATAGTCAATCAGGTCCTATCAGTGAACCAGACTGTGCCTTCAGCCAGTGTTTCTCGTCTATGTGAAGAATTTGCAGACATTTTTGCACCGGGCCTTGGTTGCGCTAAGAACTATAAAGCACATTTGGAACTGAAAGTAAATGCGCAACCGAAATTTTTCAGAGCGCGCAATGTTCCCCACGCATTGCGTAATAAGGTCGCAAGAACATTACACGATTTGGAATCACAAGGTGTGATTGAACGTGTGCAGGCTTCTCTCTGGGCCTCATCCTTAGTAATTTTGCCAAAACCTTCCGGAAAACTGAGACTTTGTGTGGACTTCAAGGCAACAGTGAATCCACAACTAGTGATTGCAACTTTTCCTTTACCCCGCCCGGAAGATCTTTTTGACAAACTGTGCCCGGGTAAATATTTTTCGAAGTTGGACCTAGCAGATGCGTACTTGCAAATACCAGTGGACGAAGAATCCCAGCGCGTCTTGGTGGTTAACACGCATCTTGGTTTGTACCGATTCGAAAGACTGCCATTCGGGTGTGCATCCGCCCCTGCATTGTTTCAGCAATATCTACAAACTGTTTGTGCCTCGGTCCCTACTGCAGCAAACTATCTGGACGATATTGTGATCTCCGGAAAGACAGAAGAAGAACATTTAGCCAATCTCAGAACATTATTTCAGGTCTTGCGACACAATGGTCTTCGCTTGCGGAAGGACAAATGTGTGTTTTTTGCCCGTGATTTACCATATCTGGGACATGTAATCAATGTCCAAGGCATACATCCTAGTCCAGAGCACCTCCGTGCCATACAAGACTTGCCTTCGCCGCAGAATTTGAAGCAGCTACAGAGTGTGCCGGGAAAAATTAATTATAATAAAAAATTTGTGCCGCGCGCTTCTTCCATTTCAGCTCCACTTCATCGCTTACGCCGTAAAGGTGTTCCGTTTGTCTGGACGACGGAATGCGAACGCGCCGTTCGCCAGTTGAAATCGGCGTTGCTTTCACATACTTGCCTTACGCCATTCGATCCCCAGAAACCCCTTTTGTTGATGGTAGATGCATCGGATTTCGGGATCGGTGCTGTGCTTGCGCACATAGATGGCTCGCTTGATCGCCCTATTGCCTTTGCGTCGAAATTGCTCTCGTCTGCGCAAAGAAATTATTCACAGATTGAGAAAGAAGCTTTGGCTCTCGTATTTGGTGCTACAAAGTTTCATGATTTCTTGTATGGTCGGCACTTTACCATCATCACAGACCACAAACCTTTGACATCGCTTTTTCATCCGAACAAGCCTGTACGTCCACGTACAGCGCAGAAATTCATTCGCTGGTCTATTTTCCTCTCGCAGTACCGCTACGATCTCTTGTATCGGTCCACTGCTAAGCATGGAAACGCCGATGCGTTGTCCCGTTTGCCTGTTGCTGAGGATAGAGCATTCGATTCTTCCGAACTTGCTTGCATGTTCATTGATGCGGAAACCGATGACGTGGTCGAATCGTTTCCGATTGACTTTCGTCGTGTAGCTACAGCCAAAGCTGCTGACCCTGTCCTTGCTACCGTTTTGCGTTTTGTTGCTACGCAATGGCCCTTGTCGAAATCACGGATCGAGGATCCGTTGGTTCGCCGATTTTTTGCTCACAAGGAGAGACTTTTTGTTCGACGTGGTGTTCTGCTGTTGCGTTCTGATAATGATCAGTCCAGAGTCGTGGTTCCACGTTCGTTACAGTCCTCTGTCTTACAGCTTCTCCACCAAGGACATTGGGGTATAGTGAGAACGAAACAACTTGCTCGTCAGCACTGTAACGGGTTCGGAATCGATGCTGCGATTACGAATATGTGCTCTTCTTGCATGGCGTGTGCCGAACAACAATCCGCACCACCGCAGAAATTCTTTGCATGGCCGAAAGCCACTTCCCCTTGGCAACGCTTACACATAGATTTTGCTGGTCCATTCTGGAATGCTCGATGGTTGGTTGTTGTCAATTCATTCAGTAATTTTCCATTTGTTGTCCGGATGTCTTCCACGACGTCATCTGCCACCATCCGAGCGTTATCCGCTATCTTTTGCATTGAAGGTCTTCCACAGACTATTGTTTCCGACAATGGCCCACAATTCATGTCCGCAGAATTTCAGTCATTCTGCAAGGCCAATGGTATTCAACATCTGACATCCACGCCGTTTTCGCCTCAGTCAAACGGTGCCACTGAACAATTGGTCCGGACTTTCAAGTCACTGATGTTGAAGTTGAAAGAGTCGCATTCTCGGGAGGACACGTTGTTGCTCTTTTTGTCTTCGTATCGCTCTCAGCCCCGAGATGGTCGCTCGCCAGCTGAGTTGCTCCACCACGGTCGTCCTCATCGAACCTTGATGTCTTTGCTGCATCCGCCGCATCCGGTTCCTGTGCAGCGGCAGCCACCTGCTTTTGCTCCAGGCGACGTTGTATACTATCGCAACTATCGAGGTTCACGGCGTTGGCTCGCAGGGCGCATTCTTCGTTGCCTCGGCCGCGCTATGTATCTGGTTTTGGGGGCCTCTCGTGAGGTGTGTCGGCATCTCAATCAGCTGCGCCTCTGTCGTCGCACGGGTTCTGCCGCTCCCCGTCTGCTTTCAGCGACGGTGTCGTCCGGTCAGCGCCCTGGGGACCCATCTACTGGCTCGCCTCATCCCCAGGTGTTACCGACGCTGCCTTCCATTTTGCCCCATGGCGACGCGCCGCCGCCGCCTGTTCTCCCGCCGGCGCCGCCCGCAGTGGACGCTTCGCTGCAGCCGCCCAGCGCCTCCCTGGGTCACGCGCCGCCGATCGCTTCCCGTGACCAGCTCTCCTCCGACATGGAACTCTTGCCCGCTCCGGACCGGATGTCGTCTTCGCCCGTCGGCTGCCCCGACCAGATGGAAGTCGAATCTTCGGCCCCTCTTGTCTCTTTACGGGCGCATACACCGCATGTTGACGTGCACCCTGGACTACGTTTTCAGGCGTTTCCTAGCTCCCCTCGGACCGAATGGCCGGGTGCGGGTGGCACAGCCTCGCCTGTTGTTAGGCTCCCCACCTCGTCGCATACGTCAACATGGGGTCCTCCCCACGGCGGGCGGAAGCCTTATAACACAACCGTTCCCCGATTTGCGGGGGAGGAATGTGGTGTCACCGCCAGACACCACACTTGCTAGGTGGTAGCCTTTAAATCGGCCGCGGTCCGTTAGTATACGTCGGACCCGCGTGTCGCCACTGTCAGTAATTGCAGACCGAGCGCCGCCACACGGCAGGTCTAGAGAGACTTACTAGCACTTGCCCCAGTTGTACAGACGACTTTGCCAGAAGGGGATCACTGACAATTACGCTCTCAATTGCCGAGACGATAGTTAGCCTAGCCTTCAGCTACATTTGCTATGACCTAGCAAGGCGCCGTATTCAGTTGCTAATTAATATTATGAAGCATGTATCATCAAGAGCGATGTTCTACAATTATGGATTACAGTTAAGTATTCCAGAAGCTACGTACTTTTCTTTATAGCATTCATTACGTATCCTGTTTCAGACCTCACGCCAGCCTGCGTGAGTTTAAGCGCGTGCCTTTCGGCTTCCTCTCATTGTGTCTAGGCTGTCTTGTCTAGACACAACACTTCGTCGAACTGCAATATTGGGAAACGTGAAGTACTGTCCAGGGAGAGAAGAGACCTGGACTAGTGATGTATACCAACTAGTAGACCTCAGAGACAATTAATCGACGTGAGGAGAGCCTATCACTATGTCTTTCTACCGTACTGCCGTGATCATATGCGTGGGTGTTGCTGCAATCTCAACAGAGTACTGCAGATGCTCCAGCACACCCTATTGCTGTTGCAACAACGTAGCAACAACAGCCGACGTTTAGCCCTATGTGATGTCAGTACTGTGGCCCCATCCCAAAAGCCCCCCTACGATGCTCAAGACATGGAACCACATGCATCAATGCATATGACTCAACATACCAAACCCCTCAGAGAAACTAACGAATTTGTGAAGTGCTTCGAATATTTCTAACAATGTGATTTAGTGCCTCATTCTCAGCACAGTCGCGAACATTGTGCAATGTGCAAGCACAACTTGACACCCCATGAACCTTCTTTTTTTTGTAAATTTCTTTCTCTAGTGTTGTTTTTGTAATGTATGTTATACCTTGTATGTGTTTGTGAATTTGCACTGTAATTCTTACGTAAGTGATAGAGTAGGACGCACAAATTACAAATTACTGTATTGTTCTCTACACCATGTTTTTTTTGTATTCTGAATTTTTTGTTGTGTGTATGCAAACAGTGTGCCTGAAGTCCCCATAAATTGAAGCAGATACCACCACTGTCATTGTGAACGGACCATCAGTTCAGGGAACATTTTGTAAAGGTTATTCTTGCTGCAGGGAGACAGAATGAATCGGATGTTGTAATTAGATTCTGAAAGCTCACAAAGAGATTGTTAACTTAAATATCATGTGTGTTTGAGTTCAGGTTAGTTTAGTGATTGAAATTGTTGTAACATCTTGGGCATTTAATTGCGAGCACTCCAACTCTGATTGTAAAGAATAAACTGCTCCATATTTGGCTCATGTGCCCGGGCCATATTTACAGCGTGAATGTCTGTGTGAATCGGTGTTTGGAAGGGGCTCCCTGGGTATGGATGTGTGATGTGAGTGTTAGAGTTCCATATCAAGAAGGTGAAGTTGGCTACATCATACATAATCCTACCTCTATGAGCTGCATTTTTCAGTTGCAGTGATTTTTTTTTTATAGAGTGCGGCATGTGGGGTCAGTTTGCAAGATTGTTCTTGGGCGATTGACTCACTACCTTGCTCCTAAGTGAGCCAACCGCTCACCAATTACAATTTCCTTCACACGCGGACTTCCCACGCAGCGTCTCTCGTCACCCGGGTGGTCCGGTGACAGGCTGGCTCTTCTGATCTTCAAAGAGGTGGCAGAAGCCCCCTCTCATATTTCTATCTTACTTTGAGTAATTCGATTTTCCTCTCTAATTGCATGCAGTGAAAAGTTGCTATTCCTTCACACGCGGACTTCCCACGCAGCGTCTCTCGTCACCCGGGTGGTCCGGTGACAGGCGGGCTCTTCTGATCTTCAAAGGGTTAAGCCGACGGGTGTGAGGGAGTCGAGTGAATGCTTTCCATACGTCGACATTGGCATAATAGCGGCGCAGACACGCCCGCAAGGGCCTGAAGGAGCGGCTGGGCTAGAGGTTCCGTTACTTCGCAGAAACTTAGCGAAAACACTTTATGGCGGGCTACCAGCGAGGCGTGGGAATGACTTGTGTACCCAGGCAGTCTTGGCAGGCTAATTCACGCGTTTTCTGCAAAATCGTAACTGTGATTGGCTTGCTCAGGGCATAGCTCCGTGACGTAGCAAAATCGGCGCAGAAATTGGCGCCAAGAATCTCCATTGGTCGAATGGTAGTGCTTCGGCAATAGAGTGGAATTTTCCGCCGGTTTTCGAGTTGCTGATTGGAACGTTTAACCACGGCCACTGTCGTGGGGGCGGGAATGTTCTGTGTTCGGTTTGTACGGGTGCTCTTGTGGTAGTCGGCTCTCGCCTTTCAGTCGAAGTAGGTTACAAGACTGAGCTCTCGCTGCTCTGGACAGCCTGCCTTCCTTTGGCTGTCTAATATACTTTTATTTGATTGTAACTGTTTAACGAAGTTGCTGAAGTTTCGACTTCAACGTAGCTTTCCGAGTACAGCTGGCAATTGAGCGTTCTACGTACAAGCGGCCTATGTTGTCTGTGTTGGGCAGTTTTGGCTAAAGTTGACTGTATCGGAGTTACTGTGTGACTTCGCTTGTTAAAATCAATCACTGTACCGTCAGTGATTGTGTGGTTAGCCTTCTTCGTCTCCCTCAGAGGCGCATTTGTATTGATAGGAAGTCTTTAGTCTGGAACAACCAGACCAGGACAATTTGTTTCAGGCTATACTCGCGACATTATCATCACCACGACGGGACGTCGTAGCAACCAGCCATCGCTTCCGGTACGCCAGATCGTGTCCTTGCAGTTAAGAAGACAGCTTTGTAATGTATGTCCGCAGCACCGGCAGACTAGGGAATTTGCCCTGTGATAATCTGAGTTCAGCAGAGCGCGCCTGTTCGTCTTTTCTAACTTTGTTCTGTCTTGAGTGTTCATTGTCTGTGTTATCACTACCGTTGTTGTTGTCGTTGTGGTCTTCAGTCCTGAGACTGGTTTGATGCAGCTCTCCATGCTACTCTATCCTGTGCAAGCTTCTTCATCTCCCAGTACCTACTACAACCTACATCCTTCTTAATCTGCTTAGTGTATTCATCTCTTGGTCTCCCTCTACGATTTTTACCCTCCACGCTGCCCTCGAATGTTAAATTTGTGATCCCTTGATGCCTCAAAACATGTCCTACCAACCGATCCCTTCTTCTAGTCAAGTTGTGCCACAAACTTCTCTTCTCCCCAATCCTATTCAATACCTCCTCATTAGTTATGTGATCTACCCACCTTATCTTCAGCATTCTTCTGTAGCACCACATTTCGAAAGCTTCTATTCTCTTCTTGTCCATACTAGTTATCGTCCATGTTTCACTTCCATACTTGGCTACACTCCATACAAATACTTTCAGAAACGACTTCCCGACACTTAAATCTATACTCGATGTTAACAAATTTCTCTTCTTCAGAAACGATTTCCTTGCCATTGCCAGTTTACATTTTATATCCTCTCTACTTCGACCATCATCAGTTATTTTACTCCCTAAATAGCAAAACTCCTTTACTACTTTAAGTGTCTCATTTCCTAATCTAATTCCCTCAGCATCACCCGATCTAATTTGACTACATTCCATTATACTCGTTTTGCTTTTGTTGAGGTTCATCTTATATCCTCCTTTCAAGACACTGTCCATTCCGTTCAACTGCTCTTCCAAGTCCTTTGCTGACTCTGACAGAATTACAATGTCATCGGCGAACCTCAAAGTTTTTACATCTTCTCCATGAATTTTAATACCTACTCCGAATTTTTCTTTTGTTTCCTTTACTGCTTGCTCAATATACAGATTGAATAACATCGGGGAGAGTCTACAACCCTGCCTCACTCCTTTCCCAACCACTGCTTCCCTTTCATGCCCCTCGACTCTTATAACTGCCATCTGGTTTCTGTACAAATTGTAAATAGCCTTTCGCTCCCTGTATTTTACCCCTGCCACCTTTAGAATGTGAAAGAGAGTATTCCAGTCAACATTGTCAAAAGCTTTCTCTAAGTCTACAAATGCTAGAAACGTAGGTTTGCCTTTTCTTAATCTTTCTTCTAAGATAAGTCGTAAGGTTAGTATTGCCTCACGTGTTCCAACATTTCTACGGAATCACTACCGCAGCAGCAATTAATGTTGGGTTGGCTGGGTGTTTCTCTTAAGATTTGAGTTGCATGGGATTGGCTCCACATACCACATCGTCATAAATGTCACAATCTAGTTTATGGACAACTTCACCTTCACAGCATTTATTTGAGTATCCAATTTGATGTATTGTAAATGTTTCATGTGTTTTGTTTATGATTTTGAGTTTAGTCATAATAAATCAAATTGTTATTTTGGACAGAACTTTCATTCTGTTAATCGGTAGAGCAATCCTTTCATTTCTCACTACGTTACTGAAACTTTCCTTTAATTAATTAATGTCTATCAAATTAAATTATTGCAGATGCCAAACTCTTTTCTGCTCCACTTGCAGGGTCGATTACAGTCAGTTCGCGTTTCTTCTTAATCCATGTGCAACAGCAAAAGTAGGAGTTAGAAAAGGGGGTCTTAGAGCATCATTTCCATATGAAGATTCGAGAAGAATTTAGTGTTAAATACACTGCTAGCCCCGGCACCTCGCAAAGTGTCCGCAACAGAAATCAACTGGAAGTGTGGTCACGTCCCATTTTAATATCTACACTACTGGCCATTAAAATTGCTACACCACGAAGATGACGTGCTACAGACGCGAAATTTAACCGACAGGAAGAAGATGCTGTGATATGCAAATGATTAGCTTTTCAGAGCATTCACACAAGGTTGGCGCCGGTGGCGACACCTACAACGTGCTGACATGAGGAAAGTTTCCAACCGATTTCTCATACACAAACAGCAGTTGACCGGCGTTGCCTGGTGAAACGTTGTTGTGATGCCTCGTGAAAGGAGGAGAAATGCGTACCATCACGTTTCCGACTTTGATAAAGGTCGGATTGTAGCCTATCGCGATTGCGGTTTATCGTATCGCGACATTACTGCTCGTTGGTCTAGGTCCAATGACTGTTAGCAGAATATGGAATCGGTGGGTTCAGGAAGGTAATACGGAAGGCCGTGCTGGATCCCAAAGGCCTCGTATCACTAACAGTTGAGATGACAGGCATCTTATCCTCATGGCTGTAACGGATCGTGCAGCCACGTCTTGATCCCTGAGTCAACAGATGGGGACGTTTGCAAGACAACAACCATCTGCACGAGCAGTTCGACGACGTTTGCAGCAGCACGTACTGTCAGCTCGCAGACCATGGCTGCGGTTACCCTTGACGCTGCGATGGTGTACCCAACGACGAACCTGGGTGTAGGAATCGCAAAACGTCATTTTTTTGGATGAATCCGAGTTATGTTTACAGCATCTTGATGGTCGTATCCGTGTTTGGCGACATCGCGGTGAACGCACGTTGGAAGCTTGTATTCGTCATCGCCATACTGGCGTATCACCAGGCGTGATGGTATGGGGTGTCATTGGTTACACGTCTCGGTCACCTCTTGTTCACATTGACGGCACTCTGAACAGTGGACGTTACTTTTCAGATGTGTTACGACCCGTGCCTCTACCCTTCATTCGATCCCTGCGAAACCCTACATTTCAGCAGGATAATGCACGACCGCTTGTTGCAGGTCCTGTACGGGTCTTTCTGGATAGTGGAATCATGTTGAAGCTGCATGGGCAGCTGTACCTGTACACGCCATCCAAGCTCTGTTTGACTCAATGCCCAGGCGTATCAAGGCCGTTATTACGGCCAGAGGTGGTTATTCTGGGTACTGATTTCTCAGGATCTATGCATCCAAATTGCGTGAAAATGTAATCACATGTCAGTTCTAGTATAATATAATTTTCCAATGAATACCCGTTTATCATCTGCATTTCTTCTTGGTGTAGCAATTTTAATGGCCAGTAGTGTACCAACATGCATCCAGATACTTCCAATTAAATAGGGGAAAATGTCTTAGTGTTAACAATGTGCTGCATACCGTGTTGTAATGGTGGAAGATATAGGCGTAATTATTTTGTATGAGCTTACCAGTCTGAGTTTTTCAGTGGACATCTTGTAAGGCAGCAAGATTTTGCCACCATACATCTAATACTCTGGTAGATTTATATTTATATTAAATCACTGTTTACAATGTGCCAGCGAATTATTATTAATAGTTTCATTGGCTGATATGGCTAGCAGCACATATTACCAATTTATGTTATAATACATGTCTGAGAGTTAATTAGGGCTGAGCACTGACAGAAAGGTGAAGTGGTCCATGCGTTCCGCAAGAGCCACTATTGGATAAAGAGGGGCTGAAAAGAGACTTGTACTGTTCTGCAAAGTTAGATATTTACTGCCCTGAGAGAGAGCATAGTGTAGCGTCGGCGGTTTACGATGATGGAGGCGGCAGAAACCTCGTAGAATGGACAGAGCAGGTGGGAGATGGCTCTCTGATGGAACAAAAAAAAAGTTTCAGAATAGCATGCCTGAGCAGAGTGTTGTGGTGTGGAAGAAGGCAAAAGGCCGTCCCTTTAGTGCGAAGGAATGCGCGGGATCCTGAACAATGGTCACGAGCTGACCTCCAAGGACTCTTCTCATGGCAAGTGCCGGGGCGCACTTCCTGCTAAAAATTCTGAGATGAGGTTTTGATTGGCGGATTGCTAAGGAAGTAGGAAAGGAAATGGGATCTTCCAGAACGTCTTATGAAAAGAGTATGAAATTCAGGTGATTGGCTGGCAGATATGACCCGTGTAGTGGGAGGTAATCTTTTCATAACAGCCACTGGGATTCATCGCCTGAGAGGAAATGTAGACACTGCATGTACAGCTATGAGCAGAGTATGATATGAGCAAGTACTTCCTCCGGGGATCGATCAAGAATACGTCCTGCCTGGAGCAATCAAAGATAGTTCTTGCTGAGAATCGAGCAGGGAGTACGTGAGCTCGTTTTTCTGTGACAAGTTGATTCTGTTTATTCGAGTGACTATACTGTACCTCTTTATGGAGTCTGACACACACACACACACACACACGCGCGCGCGCACGCGCGCGCGCGCGTTTTTTGTACTGAGGTAATTTCAGCCCTAGGAGATTGCAGACGGCATATTTCATCTATTGTGTATGCAGGGAATTGCCGGAATGCCTCATACGTTATGAAACGTCCCCTTTGAACAATTGTACATGACTGTGCTTAAACTGACACACAATATTTTGTTAGCGCAACGCAATCTGACTTTCAAAAATCCTACAAAAGAATGGCCCTGACTAACATTAAACTATACCTTTCACAAATCACTTACCTCACAAAAATCTTCGCTGCTCAAGCTACTGCAATACAGCGAGCGCCACTACTGCCAACTAAATAAAAGATTCAAACTATGGAAGGCACTAACTACTGATAGGGATAGTTAGCAAATGAAAGATATTAACAGAGAACAAACAATGTATTTACCTTGATATCATCATATATAAATATAGCAGTTCATGACAAATTACAAAACTCTGCCATCTCTCTCCCCACATCCACCACTGCTGGCGGCTCACCTCCAACTGCGCAACGCTACGCGCTGTTCACATCCAGCTGCTGCTGCCCAACACTACAATGGCAGACAACAATGCAAACTAGCCACAGACTGCACACAGCACAGCCAGTGATTTTCATACAGAGGTGGCGTTACCAATAAAAAAACCTAAACAGCCTACTTACATAGCCCCCATGCTCCCCACAAAAATTTTTACAAATTGGATTGGGCAGTGGCCAATACAGATTTGAAAAAAATTTTTCATAATTACAATAACAAAGAAATTAAATGCACACACTTATTGATACGATGTTGGTCAAAAGCTAAAAATTTCTCACAGTCCATAAAGACAGTCCACATTGTTCATCACAGTAAAAATGCAGAGTTTTTCTCAAAGTCTGAGCAGTAAAAGAAAATGCACACAGAAGTAGTGGATTTCCATGCAGTCTTGAAGATGTAGTGTTGTCCTTCCAACGGAAAAACAGTGCTGACTCTTGACATGCAGACAGGTAATGCTCCACAACAGAGCAAACCCACAGCAGAGTCATTCGACGTTTTGAAGAATATTGGTAGGTAGGTCATCACAGAACAGACCCACTGTAGTCCTGGTAGAGATTACGGTATTGGTGGGCCACCAGAGGTGCAGACCCACTGCAGGCCTTGTAGAAATAATGGTACTGGTGAGTCAGCAAAGGTGTAGACCCACTGTAGTCCTTGTAGAAATGGCCAGCAGCCATCTGTTGCGACTGTGCAGGTGCACAATCACCATCGAAGAGTCTTGCAGAGAATATAGCAAGTCCATAAACCACCACTTGTGCACTCACAACGTTTTTGGAATTGTCCTTAGAACCAGCAATGCTGTTATCCAGTCCCTTGCAGAATTATTAACACACGTGCAAACACGAACAGTCCCTACTTCTCACATATTGTCCATATACTATGACCAACAGAAACGTGTGCAGTGAAATGTAACTTAATTTGAAGAACTGGTGTCTGTACAATTATAAATTTACAACATGAAAATACAATTACAAAGGTACAAAATACATCATTAAAGAACATAACAATAAAGATAACATTTGTAGTAACACAGGCTTGACAAAAGAATAGAAATAAACATATACATCAGTGGAATTATGACATGAGTAAATACATAAAGGATCACAATAACTTTTGAAACATCAACTTCACACATGAGCATTGAACAGAACAGAATTAATAATGTCTAACATCTTTACAAAGTAAATAACATATTATTAATGCCAATTATATTCGAGGATAACAGTATTCCTCATCATAGTGAATGTAGCTTAATATTAAAAGAAGAAAAAATTCTATGAAACTACACAGAGACAGGAAGAAAACAAATACACAAGGGTACACACACACATAGTGGGATAACACCAATAGGAAAGGACAGGGTTCGTTTTCAGTGTAACATTTGGTACTGCAGTCCAACCCAAAACTTCATATATCTTTCCTCTTATTTCATCCTTTGTTTCCACCAAAAAAATTCTATCTAAGCATGCTTTCTGTATTTATATGTTCACACATTTCTTACCTCAACATTTATTTCCAAGAAAATCCTACCTAAACTTGTTGTCTCTAAACCCTACCTTTTTGTTCATATCCTCTTTCAAAAATAGTTTTCCCCACTGTACACAACTTTTTTGACCAAACCATTTTCTTATAGCTTCTCAATGCATTTCTTCCAATTCATCGCAACTCATTCTCTTAGAGGCTACCCCCTTTTAAGCTAACTTAAATCTACTGAGCTCAGATGCTAAACTAAGGGACGAGGCAATGCAGCAGCACAAAATAAGTAACACAAACAGCAATGACCAAAAAATTGGAAAATTGCAAAGCAAGCAGCATAAATTACAACTGATATACTGCAATGAGCAGCAAAAATAAAAATAAATCAATAGTAAAACTAGCTTAACAGAGTAATACAAAGTGAAATTTAGTAGCACTATGCCTGGCAAATAGCAGCAGAAATAACTTATATCTAAACATGACATAGCTCAAGCAGAAAAGATATTACAGTAAAAACAACAATGCAGATAAGGGAAATGTATATTCACATCTTAATGTCTATGTAATTAAAGTGGTGCACCACAACAACTGATTGTAAAAAGAAATATTACCATGTACTTGAAAAGAAAATTATGTGTTACTGTTACTAGTTCCTTCTTATTGTTCTTTCCTTTCCAAGTGCTCCTTTTTTAAAGAATGTGGATCATAAAATAATTATTTAATAGATCTGTTGACAGAAAGTGTTCACATTAGCAAATGCATTTCATTTTATAAAAGCAATGCTGCAACACAGCTGGAAACCAGATATCAAATGAAATAAGCAATTATGTACAAAGCATAAAAATATCGTTCAATAGCTATGTGGCATTTCGTAAGTCAGTAGCTCTCAATTCTCGTAGAAAGACACTTGTCATTATCAGGTTTGCAGATGTAAGAATGTTTCCAAGTTATTATTAGCGTGTCATATTTGCGATGTTTTCTACAAAGGAATGTCAGAAGCGAGGTTAATGGCCTATTTTTTTTTTCTCCACCTAATGGCTTTTTCTCCGGGCGGCTGGCCCAGCTGGGCGCCACAACGCATTACGTGCAGGTGGTCACTTAACTTTCGTACGGAAATATTTACGACAGCAGTTTCTGCTACCGTGGCAGTCTCATATAAAAATATTTCACAGGTCAAGAATTAGCGTTGCAAATCTGTAGAAACAAAATGCTATTGATATAACAGTGTCCAAAAAATTTTCGTCTGCATTGTAATACATTCATGCATATACACACACATTTCATAACTCTTAAAGTACGATTCTTGGTTTCCAACAACCTTTTCATAAATCAGAGTCCCTAACCCCTACTCCTTATTCCTTACCTTATTACACATATACATATTCATCGACACTCGTCAATATTTCGTCATTATAAATTTGAAGCATAATCAATTAACTCATATAGCCTCAGCCTATTAATCATAAACATACCTCAGCAGCATAATACACATCGTCGTCGTAAAAATAACGTCATTAACACCTCAGTCAAATCTCAAAATCGTCGTAGCTTTCTGCAATAATTCCAAACCTAAAGAAAATTCTCTGCTCATGTCAAAAGTGTCATCTGCCTCAAACGTACTTTAAAAATCATGATCTCATACCAAATACATCATTCAAAGCTCTCATAGTATCACAATGGGTCCGAAAAACTATGAAGAGTTCACACAGTACAGACAAAATACAATTTCGTAAGTGTGAAGTAATCCAACTCTGTAATTGCGTAAACATATGTCACTGATGTAATAAAAAAAGTTTATCTCTCAGTTACATGATCAGATAGCTGTGTAATTTGTGTGTTAGAGAAATATGGTACCGATGTGTAAAGTTGTATAAGCAAATACCATATTAGCTAGGGTTCCTTGTGGTTGCCAAACACATGGTACACAAAGTAAGTGTGTACCCCCCTGAGGATTAATGTAATTATACCCTCAGGTGTTACAGATTACAGCAATGGAATGAAATGTATCACGGAAAACTTTCTTTGTAATTCAAAAATCTTTAAAAATAAATGTTTCAAGTACAAAATTAATCACTCAAATACGTGTACTGTAGCGCTAAATGTGCGTCTTGTTGCAACATAATCTGTGTGGAAGTGTCGTAGTTGTCGTCCTCCAAAAGCAAAGTTCTGCAGAAGTCAATGTACTTACCTCATAATACACAAAAGTGAAATGCTTTGCGTATAAATGTCTTAGTTATTACACTTATTGCCGTGATGAGGAAAGTACTGTGCTGTAACGTATTGTTGTGCTACGAAAAAGGCAGTCTCATTGTAGCTATACCACAAAAGTTACTACTAAAACCTGTTTTACTTTCCAGAATAAAACAGAAAATTGTGCAGATATAAAACAGAAACACTGCAAAAGCAACGTTGTAAATTGTCACTCATTAGTAGCGTCGTGATAAAATCGTGTAGCTGTCACATAAACTAACCACTGTGCCATCTGGTATCTCACTGAAAGTACTTTAAATCCAGAATATATTTTCAAGTAAACCAAAATGTTGCATTAAAATCTCATTAACAGTACTAGTATGAGTCCTAAGTATGTGAGCCTTATAGTCGTTACGTAATCGTGCAACTAACAAGCAAGAATGTACAAATACAAAACTGTGTCGTCTGTTCACTATAACAATGCATTCGTAATTTCTATTTAAAAATGTTCCCTAGGTTCTAGACTGGATATTTAACTTCAAACATTGTTGTATGTTAACAGATTCTAAGTCTGACAAAGCATATTAGTAATGTGAAGCGAAAAATTTTATGGCAAAGACAAAGTTAAAAAGTAGATTATCTCTCAATAAACGGTTTTACATGTGAAGTGTGGTGCAATCCTTTAGCTGAATGCAATTATCATGCGGTATACGTCGGTAAAGAATACTGAAATTTTTTTCTCAAGGTTAGCGTCTATGTTATTTTTCCCTGAGCCAGCCGGCGCAGGTGGCTGCCTGCGGTGCGAGTCATTGTCTGTTTCTTTGTTGGCGCGCGCCGTTATTGGGATTAGGAGACCTAACTTCTACAAATTCACTCTGACGAGAAGGCCCTGCCCTGTTTGAATCCCGCCAGTTCTGATGCAATTCAGGTCTGTCGTTACGATCATATCGTCTGTCGTCATGTCGGTAGATTCCATAGTTTCTTTCTTGTCGGTCACATGGTGGAGAATTTCTCCCTGAATCGTAACTGCACGCTGGTCCGTTGCGTCTAAAGTTATTCTGTCTCCCTTGATAGTATTTATTTTGGTTCCCATATTGTCTGTTTCTCTTATTGTCTCTGTGATAGTCATTACCACGAAGAGGTGATCTTTCCCTGTAGTTATTACTACTCTGCCAACGGTTGTCATACGGGTGGTGTCTGTTTTGGTCACGATTTGTGTTGTGAGAATAGACCTGTCGTGTCCAGTTATTCTTTCTGTCGTCACAGAATTGTGACGGATGTAACCTGTAGTGATTGTTTTCCTGTTTTCGCATCCCGCGACTGTCTGTGTCAATTCCCAGTTCTTGTAACAGTCCCTGAAATGCTTCGATGTCGTCTTTGCAACGTCCTGCCAAAATAATATGTCGTAAATGTTCAGGCAGTTTGATTAAGCAAATGCGGATGAGTTCTGAGGGGCTGTATGGGTTTGAAAGATACTGATTCTTATGCAACATGTCTTCAAAATATTTCACAATACTGGAAAATTCAGATTGTTCGAAACGTTTCATCATTATGATGCTATGTTTTACTCGATCTTGTGTGGCTTGAGACCAATATGCTGAGAGGAAGGCATGGTAAAACTCTCCTTCACTGTGGCAATCGTGAATTACCGATCGCATTCTTACAGCTGGTTCATTCTCCAAGTAGCCACACATAAATTCTAATCTGTGCTCTAATGACCAGTTGGGAGGAAAACAATGAGAGAATTGATGGAGCCATGCTTGTGGATGAATGTTGTTGCCAGAATTCTTAAATGTTTTGAATTTACGTGTAGTAATGAACAGCTTATAGTCAAAGTCATCATGTCGGCGAGTCGCATATCGGTCATTGTTACGTCGTTTCGGCGGTTCCATTTCAAAATTCGGTGCACCTTGCCAATTTCTTTCATAACTTCCGAAGTGTCCTGTGTTATTATTTTGTGGTTGTTCCGTATTTCTAAGTCCCTCTTCCCGTATTGGAGCGCGAGTGGCCTCTGAAATACGTAATTCTTGTATTACCTGAGTCAGCTGATCTTGTACTTCCCGGATTTCTCTTTGGTGTTGCGTATTAATTTGATTCTGATTTTGTTTGAATTTCCTAATTTGTTCGCACTCTTCTGTGTCATTAAAGACTACCGGTTTTGTGTCGTTCAGATTATCATCTACCTTCGTAGATAAGTTAGTGAACTGATCCGAAAGTTCGGCTACTTTCTCCGATAGTGAACACATTTCCTCAATGTGTTTTTCTGAACCAAGTTTCAGAGTGTCCATTTGTGTTGAAATCGAATCTACTGTGTTCTTTAAGTTTCCTGAGTTTTTGCAAGTTGCGTAACCGAATCGGTAGATGCAACTGAGTCAAATTTAGCTTGCAAGGTCTCATGATTTTCATGAACAATAATTTGCAGTTCTTTTATGGCTGCTTCGTGATTCTGTAATGTATTTTCATGCCGCGAAAAAATAGGTTGAAAATGCTCACAAATTTGTGTTTTTACGTCATTACAGACTTTTTGACATTTCGATTCAATGTTATGTAACTCAGTAGTTAAATCTTCACGTGTTTGTTGAAGTGTTTGTTCCAATGAGTCTAACTTTTTAAGATTTTGTTCCACTGTGTCTAACTTTTGAAGCTTTTGCTGTGTTTGTCTCTGATTTTGTTCCATTGTGTCTAACTTTTCAAGCTTTTGTCCCATTTGTTGCATTAATTGTAATAACAATGTACTGGTGTCTGAAACATGTTCCTCAGTGCTTTTCGGCAGTGAATTTGCACCGGAAACATTCACATTTTGACAAGCAGAAAATGTGTCTTGACTTATTTGAGAAAACGGTGAGGATCCAAAACCTGAATCTACAGTATTTGCGAAATCGTGTCGTGTCATTTCGGCTTCCTGAAGCGAGCTATTGCCGACCGATCGATCGATAATGCTTCCCTCTTCACTAATTGTTTCACTGTCCACGCCATTGTTTGACGCCCGCTCCATTTCCCTGTGCACAGTTACCAAATTACTACTTTGAACATTAGTAAATTCATTACTCTGCGGCGCTGATAAGCTATGCTCGTCGTCACTATTATTTCTCAGTTTAGTTTGGAGCCTAGTGTTACGTTTTTCACACGCCATAATTGTCACAATATTTCACACGATAGCACAGAAAAGCACAATTTGAAGTGCAAAAATAGGAGAACACATTAACATAGCACTGAAAATAATATGTAGTTAATTGCAAGCGTAGCTGCGAAATACTTGGTGCAAATCTACATGCATGCCACAACTGTTTTACTGTACAACAATGAAAGGCTACAACTACAAAGGAGATTCTCTCTACAATTACGCGCTAGCAATAAACAAAAGCTACACTAAATACACAAACTACAAGAAAAAAATCAGAAGATTCCAGTGAGGTATCCTCGGCTAAGGTTCGACATATGAAACGTCCCCTTTGAACAATTGTACATGACTGTGCTTAAACTGACACACAATATTTTGTTAGCGCAACGCAATCTGACTTTCAAAAATCCTACAAAAGAATGGCCCTGACTAACATTAAACTATACCTTTCACAAATCACTTACCTCACAAAAATCTTCGCTGCTCAAGCTACTGCAATACAGCGAGCGCCACTACTGCCAGCTAAATAAAAGATTCAAACTATGGAAGGCACTAACTACTGATAGGGATAGTTAGCAAATGAAAGATATTAACAGAGAACAAACAATGTATTTACCTTGATATCATCATATATAAATATAGCATTTCATGACAAATTACAAAACTCTGCCATCTCTCTCCCCACATCCACAACTGCTGGCGGCTCACCTCCAACTGCGCAACGCTACGCGCTGTTCACATCCAGCTGCCGCTGCCCAACACTACAATGGCAGACAACAATGCAAACTAGCCACAGACTGCACACAGCACAGCCAGTGATTTTCATACAGAGGTGGCGTTACCAATAAAAAAACCTAAACAGCCTACTTACAACGTTATCTGTACAGCAGCCAACACCCTAGCGAGGAGGTCACCAGTGCAGTTCAACTGCTGTCCGTACTTCAACAGGTGATATGCGCGTTTCTGTTTGGTGGATAGGGCCACACTCACAGCATATGTGTTGAGTTCCATCTGCTTCTATACTGAGCACTTTCTAAAAGTGCCAGTCACGGTGAAGGTCTTTCATTTCTCTCTGCTAAGCGATATAAGTCAACTTGGTGTCGGTCTCATAATAGGGAGTGGAGTCTGAAGAAAGTCAATCTCAAAATTACATGTAAGGTGGAATCCTATATTGTGTACTTCATATTTATACAATCTTTTACACTCTACATATTTTTCAGTACAAATAATTTACGGTATCCATGTCGTATTTCACTCTAGTAGTATCCCGATAGGATGATTGGTTAGATGTGCTAAACTGAAGTGGGAAGTAAAACCACACCACGATACTTCGTTTTATGAAAATCCCTTGGTGTAGGTTGCCGATGGTAGGGTCATGTTAAACCACCATGGGGTTTACAAGCTGATACGATTTCTCTCATGATTCACCTCTCATATCCATGACCCCTTAAGTCAATTGACCTGTGGCATCCAGTCAAACACGTAGTACGTCAGCTGGCAAGACCATTAAGACTCAAAAGAGTGGTTAATGGAATTTTGGCAGTTTGAAAGAGTCAGATATTGGGAAAACGTCCGATTTCTTCCACACTTTACTTCGTGGAAAGCAAGACCCACAAAACGTCAAAGGTGTTTTCCTCATATTGAAATCACCTTAAGAATGTACAGTCGACAAACCAAAACTGTTCGTGGTACGCTCGGGTATCTTCGGTTGTGTGCATCTCGCACCAGTGGAGAAGCAACACACATGTAAAATATACCATTGAAGTCGAGTAACTACGATTCACGTCCCCGCGAGACCAAGTTTTTTTTTTTTTTTTTTTTTTCGTCGATGTATGCCGAACATGATAGCACACTGCACCACAAACAGGAATATGACAAACACTCATTCACTGCCAGCATGTCTCAGCATACGCAGGCCACGAGAGATAGAGTCCTGGCCCTGCACTCGTCCAGTATGATCGTTTCATTGCACTTGAAGCGGCTGTCAGGTGCGCCGTACAGCCTTGTTGTGCCCAGAAGTGGATAAAGCGGTGGCCTTCGGCAGAGGTAACTGGCTAGATTCGAGGATCGGGCTTAGGAAAAGTGTCGAGGCCTCAGCAAGACAACTTGTTAGTTGACACAGGTACGGAATGTCCGATTTCAAACGCCGGCCAACCCAGGAATGAGACAAATTTCGCTGAATGCACGCAAACCGTTCGCAACCGTTTTTGGGATGCTGATGTTAGAGCACGTAGGGCTGCTAATAAACAGGCTTGCCTTCGATGGAATGAATCTAGACCATGACTGGCACCACGTCATCTTTCCAGATGAGTCAATATTTAACTCAGTGAACGAGGGTCCGCTGATGGTCTATAGACAACGCGGAGCACGTTGAGACTCACAGTACGTGGCTCAACAGTCGCATAATGGCCACATCTTAATCTAGTGCTGGGGATGGATGTCTACAGATGGATACTTTGACGAATTTATGGTCATCTCACAACGGGTGATTATGTGCACATCATGAAACATTCTATACTGCCGAGTGTGGGGATGCGATCTCCCAATGAAGTGGTCTAATTACAGTTAGACCACTCACGGGTCCACACGAATCGAATCGTTAAGCATTTTTTTCGCAACGGGCTTGCGTCGACCTGATCGAGTGGTCTTTCCGACAACCACGCTTGAATCCACTGAAAATTTGCAGGTGAAAATGAAACGTCAGAAGAGCTTACACCGGCCTACTTCATCCCCATTGACAACTTGCCAGCTATGGGACATTGCGTTTGGATACATGGGAGACTCTCGCGGACGATGAGACATATTTACAGATATTGACCGCCTCCATGCCTCTTCGGATGAGGCAGGTAATTGATGCCAATGGTGAGTGGACCTCATAGAAGCCTCACTCACAATGTGGAACTTCCCTCGTCTCATATTACTCGACTTTATATTAAAACAATTGATGTAACTATAATCATCTTGGGGTTGAAGCCCTTTTCTTCCGTGTTTGCTTTAACAATACGTATGTTTTTGGATGGGGTCCGCCTTTAGCAAACCACAATTTTGTTTTTTAACCCAAACATGTTTCACTGCAGTTGCAGCATCTTCAGTGGGCTTTTATTTTTCATCCGTTAAAGATAAAGAGCGTTCTTTGCTGATTGTATACATGTAGCTATTAGTTTTTAAATCGTGATTACAGATATTTGAAAAAACACATAAATTACGAATTCATACCTTTTACCACATGAATTCATACAAACAGCAAACAACACTCTTTACCTTTAACAGATGAAAAATAAAAGCCCACTGAAGATGCTGCAACTGCAGTGAAACATGTCTGGGAGGCGGACCCCATCTAAAAACATACGTGATGTAACTATGTATTTATTAATTGGAAATCTACGTGAAATCGTTGTACTTCACATTTTATTTATTCAGTTCATGCTACTTAGCACTCAATATGCGTAAATTTGAAAAAAGCACAGACAAGTCAATTTGAATAAAAATAAAAATGCTGTCCTCCTATGAGACAGTCAAAACACTTAATATCGACAAATATAAGAACAGATAAACCCCAAAATAATAATATTATTTACTACCTCTCCAACAATTTCTGAGTTTATTCTGGAAAAGAAGAACAGTTAGGGCAAACAAAAACTCTTTTTCAAGTTAACATACTTCTGGGGCTCTTCACTGTGCCCATTTCCCTATGGTTAGTCTTCAGAGGAACGACTTGTGCAAAATATGCATTCAGTGCCTTCTTCAGAACAGCTGAACCAGTTCCTCAAGTTAAATGTGTATCAGATTCCAAATGACTGAAAGTTAAGTTTCTTGCTTTCTTTTTGTTCATCAACAAAATATTTGCTTATATCTGCTTTGATTCCGCTACAAATTTCTTCTAATAGAATTGTTTCACAAGGACCCTGTATATAGACGAAGTTAACTGCCTAACAGATTCAAAACGTGCTAATTTAACTAGAGCTGGTGGCTCTTGATGTGGCTCGCTGATTTTGGCAGTTGGTCCAACGCCATTTGGACTGACATTTAGCCCGTTGCTTGCATCATCTGTCATAAGCTTCTGGTGTACTGCAAAGTCAAGATAAACCTATTGCATGAGAAGAGCCTCTTTTTCGAGAGGCCGCTTATAACATTTTACGTTGTTACTGCTCTCAAATAGGCCGCTCCAAATAACCTCATAATAAAAGTGAGGTCATTATTTGACCAGGGTTATTTGCCCACAAGGTTTTTATTTCTTGCAGATAATGCGTTTTAAACAGTCCCATATATTCCACACAAGACGCTGCATTTCGTTGTTGCAATGGAGGGATAAAGACGATGTGTACACGTTTCTCTCTTGCCTTGTCAATCACACAAATATGTATCACGTCCATCAAGTATTTGCACAACAGGATCACTACCAGATGGCTTCACAAAGTTCAGAAAACAGTCAAACCACTTAGTAAAAATATGAACCAGAATCCAGCTTCTACCGTGGCTAGTTGAAGATACCCTAATATGAGATAGCGTGTCATAATGTGTGATACTGTCGCGTGTTACGATACCAAGGAATAAGTCATTTTGTACTAGAAACCTAGCCTCGTTGTTAACGCCGCTCGCTTTGAAAGACACTTCATTGTAGCAAATGAAAGAATACTTAGTGGAGACTATAATGATATGAATATTTTTGCAACAGCCACTCAACTTGAGATATAGGTTTTAAAAAATTCAAAAACGTGAAAATCAAGGATTTTAGACAACGTCCTGCTCCATAAGTCTTACTGTCACGTCTCTAAGTCTCAGGCGCTGTGAGAACTAAGTTCTGATACTTTCCAACAGAGTTGAGCACTTACTTTAGTCAGAATCTAGCTGGCTCACACTAGCTAATTCTCCCACAATATGCACCTTTCCGTTCCATTCAAAATCATTTTCAATAATGACAATATCTTGTGGCTAAATTAAAACAATGTCAAATCAGAACTTGGTCATATTCACAAACTGAATTCTAATTGCTGTAAGGCAAAGCGTAGTACATTTCTTTATCAGGTAGTATCTGTAGTTTCATAGCCGCAAACCATCGGAATTATTGAGTTCTGTTTCCCTTGGGAATTAAGGAAAAGTGAACCATAATTTCCTTTGGAAACCGTGTTTTATGCTTCTATCAATTGAGGTGCGCCGGAACAAAAACCGATAAATCCGCATTTGCTGTTAATACAGAAAGTAACAAATAGTGATCTCTAAATGGATCCACAAGCTATAAAAAGAAGAAACACACCATAAAACACTTTATGTCGCGTTTTGCTGAAAATTATTTTCTGGCAGAATGTATTATTCCTCTCGTATCTCCCCCCTTCAGCTCAAACACGCGAATACAGCAAAAGTGGATATATCGGGTTTTGTTCCGGCGCTCCTCAATTAGAAGGTTGTGCAGCTTCGTACATGCTTATCTCTTTCGGATCATAGTACTTATCCAATCGGATTTTAATAAATATTGTCTCATACAATTTAAACCTCTTATTCAGGTCCATTACACTAAACAGTGAACTTATTTTTCCCAACATGTTTTTAATTGTATTTCGAGACCAGATTTTACGTGCTAGTTGTTAAACATAGTAACGCACGCTAGAGATTGCCATAAGGGGTTTCCGGCATTTTCTACTCTTTTTGATGCTGTGAGACATTAGTTTGTGTTTTATGCAGAGTTTGTAAATGTTACACATACAGATATTCAAGTGATGTACAATATATAGGGTGAATCAGCTAAAACTTTCACCGCAAATATTGAGGAAATGGAAAGTGCTGTTGATGAGCGGATTCCACAGAATGGGTTGGTAGTCAGGGGCTAATACTGTTAGGCAATACTGTTAGGCAATCAACAGATTGTAATAATACTTAAAAAGTATTTTTGTGCGGACATACACTTTTTAAAATGGAAAAATGCCTACTGACATTATCGAACTAAAAGTAGGGTAACTTAGAATGTCAGTGGTGTTTGTTGCAGGATTCTTGTTACTCGTTTACGAGGTACAGTTTTTTGAAAAGTTCCCACATCGACACTTGTGCAATACCTGTGGTAACATACTCTAAAGAATAACAAAGTACATATACTACTTACGTGCATTCTCACCAGTAACGAGACAATTGATAGTCACAGTTGTCTTGAAAATGACCGCCGGCAGCGGCAAAACACTCTTCCAGTCTGGTATGGAACGACTGCTGCACACATGCTAGCATTTCAGCGGGGATGTCCACCCAGGCTGCAGCAGTACGTCGTTGTACATCACCAGGTGTAGTTGGCATGTCCTTGTAGACAGCGTCTTTCAGCTCTCCCCACAGAAAAAAAGACTGCAGGCGTCAAATCTGGGAAACGGACCGGCCAAAGTACAGGTCCTCTGCGTCCAATACGACGTATTGGAAACTTCGAGAAGCCATCATGTTGGTAAAACAGGTTTCTCCTGGTCTCCAGATGAACGTTTTCCAGTATCTGCGGAAGATTGTCTGTTAGGAGACTGCGATACTTGTGCGCGTTCACTGTTCCGTCTATGAAAAACCGTCCTATGAGCTGATGATACACTGCCCCAAACCAGGCGTTTACACCCTGTGGACGCCGATGTTCCGGCTGACGAAGTCAAAGCAGGCTGTCAACAGACCAATAGTTTACCTGCCCATGATTGGTAAATGTTGCTTCATCACTAAACATGGAACATGATACATCTGGAGTACCCTGTCTTAACGTCCGCGTGCAGAAGTTAACACGACTCTCTTAATATACATCCACATCTCCATTCACACTCCGCAAGCCACCTGACGGTGTGTGGCGGAGGGTACCCTGAGTACCTCTATCGGTTATCCCTTCTATTCCAGTCTCGTATTGTTCGTGGCAAGAAGGATTATCGGTATGCTTCTGTGTGGGCTCTAATCTCTCTGATTTTATTCTCATGGACTCTTCGCGAGATATACGTAGGAGGGAGCAATATACTGCTTGACTCTTCGGTGAAGGTATGTTCTCGAAACTTTAACAAAAGCCCGCACCGAGCTACTGAGCGTCTCTCCTGCAGAGTCTTCCACTGGAGTTTATCTATCATCTCCGTAACGCTTTCGCGATTACTAAATGATCCTGTAACGAAGCGCGCTGCTCTCCGTTGGATCTTCTCTATCTCTCCTATCAACCCTATCTGGTACGGATCCCACACTGCTGAGCAGTATTCAAGCAATGGGCGAACAAGCGTACGGTAACCTATTTCCTTTGTTTTCGGATTGCATTTCCTTAGGATTCTTCCAATGAATCTCAGTCTGGCATCTGCTTTACCGACGATCAACTTTATATGATCATTCCATTTTAAATCACTCCTAATGCGTACTCCCAGATAATTTATGGAATTAACTGCTTCCAGTTGCTGGCCTGCTATTTTGTAGCTAAATGATAAGGGAACTATCTTTCTATGTATTCGCAGCACATTACACTTGTCTACATTGAGATTCAATTGCCATTCCCTGCACCATGCGTCTATTCGCTGCATATCCTCCTGCATTTCAGTACAATTTTTCATTGTTACAACCTCTCGATACACCACAGCATCATCTGCAAAAAGCCTCAGTGAACTTCCAACGTCATCCACAAGGTCATTTATGTATATTGTGAATAGCAACGGTCCTGTGACACTCCCCTGCGGCACACCTGAAATCACTCTTACTTCGGAAGACTTCTCTCCATTGAGAATGACATGCTGCGTTCTGATATCTAGGAACTCTTCAATCCAATCACACAATTGGTCTGATAGTCCATATGCTCTTACTTTGTTCATTAAACGACTGTGGGGAACTGTATCGAACGCATTGCGGAAGTCGTTTCCATGCCGTTCTTAATAGAGACAGATGTGATAGGGGCGCAATCAACGTCGATGGAGAGTGCCTAGTAGATTTGCCTGACTCATGCCATTTCCTCGCACGATTGTGCGGGAGTTAACGTGCGCGTCAATTGGAACAGCAGTGGAAATCATCATTTCCCCCTCTTCTGTCGTCATTTGTTTTCTTCTGTTACGTAATTTAGGTGTTTCGCTATGACTCTCACGTAATTGGTTAAAGAAGTTGATAAATAACTGCCGAGATGGCTGACGTCGATTGGGATATCTTGCTGCATACACCGTACAAGAACGAACTGCATTCTTCCTACATTCTCCTACGCCACGAGCATATCGGTTTTTTCTGCGTTAATAAATCCCAATGTCCACTCGCGACCTTCTGCTTGGACTGTCGCACGCTGACTGACTACCAAGTCGCAACGCACTCAAGGAACACACAGACACACTGTAAGCAAGGATCTTAACATCGCACCTAGCAACTAAACAGGTTGAAGTGTCGACAAGGAAACGTTTCAGAGCACGATATCTCGTAAACGACTGGCACTGGAATCCTGGAACAAACACCACTGACGTTCTAATTTACCCCACATGTACTCTGTTAATATCAACAGGCACTGTTCCATTTAAAAAGCGTACATTTGCACAGAAATTCCGCAATATTTGCAGTGCAAGTTTTAGGTTATTCACTCCGCATAAAAGCTCTTTGGACTATACTGTTAATTCTCCAATTGTAGAGTTTTACGGTGAATAGAATTAAACATTTTTTCTTAAACTACTTACGCAACGTGTGGATGGTTAATCCGTACTTCTACCGCAATTTACGTGACATTTGCAAATGAACAGAGCTCATTTGATGTGTTGACAATTTTCCCTACCTTGAAAAAGGATATTTGTATTAGTTGTCAATAGGTTCTGTTTCGAAATGTTTTAATTGGTTTCTGATAACGCTTCTTCTTAATTTGATTTCATCTGATATTGCAGCCTTTTCAGTAGTTGCAAGGGCAACAGTCTGGATGATTGACTGATCTGGCCTTGTAACAATAACCAAAACGCCCTTGCTGTGCTGGTACTCCGAACGGCTGAAAGCAAGGGGAAACTACGGCCGTAATTTTTCCCGAGGGCATGCAGCTTTACTGTATGATTAAATGATGATGGCGTCCTCTTGGGTAAAATATTCCGAAGGTAAAATAGTCCCCCATTCGGATCTCCGGGCGGGGACTACTCAAGAGGATGTCGTTATCAGGGGAACGAAAACTGGCGTTCTACGGATCGGAGCGTGGAATGTCAGATCGCTTAATCGGGCAGGTAGGTTAGAAAATTTAAAAATGGAAATGGATAGGTTAAAGTTAGATATAGTGGGAATTAGTGAAGTTCGGTGGCAGGAGGAACAAGACTTTTGGTCAGGTGACTACAGCGTTATAAACACAAAATCAAATAGGGGTAATGCAGGAGTAGGTTTAATAAGGAATAGGAAAATAGGAATGCGGGTAAGCTACTACAAACAGCATAGTGAACGCATTATTGTGGCCAGATAGATACGAAGCCCACACCTACTACAATAGTACAAGTTTATATGCCAACTAGCTCTGCAGATGACGAAGAAATTGAAGAAATGTATGATGAAATAAAAGAAATTATTCAGATAGTGAAGGGAGATGAAAATTTAATAGTCATGGATGACTGGAACTCGACAGTAGCAAAAGGAAGAGAAGGAAACGTAGTAGGTGGATATGGATTGGGGCTAAGAAATGAATGAGGAAGCCACCTCGTAGAATTTTGCACAGAACACAACTTAATCATAGCTAACACTTGGTTTAAGAATCATGAAAGAAGGTTGTATACATGGAAGAATCCTGGAGATACTAAAAGGTATCAGATAGATTATATAATGGTAAGACAGAGAATTAGGAACCAGGTTTTAAATTGTAAGTCATTTCCAGGGGCCGATGTGGACTCTGACTACAATCTACTGGTTATGAACTGTAGATTAAAACTCAAGAAACTGCAAAAAGGTGGGAATTTAAGGAGATGGGACCTGGATAAACTGAAATAACCACAGGTTGTACAGAGTTTCAGGGAGAGCATAAGCGAACAATTGACAGGAATGGGGGAAAGAAATACAGTAGAAGAAGAATGGGTAACTTTGAGGGATGAAGTAGTGAAGGCAGCAGAGGATCAAGTAGGTAAAAAGACAAGGGCTAGTAGAACTCCTTGGGTAACACAAGAAATATTGAATTTAATTGATGAAAGGAGAAAATATAAAAATGCAATAAATGAAGCAGGCAAAAAGGAATACAAACGTTTCAAAAATGAGATCGACAGGAAGTGCAAAATGGCTAAGCAGGGTTGGCTATAGGACAAATGTAAGGATGTAGAGGCTTATCTCACTAGGGGTAAGATAGATATTGCCTACAGGAAAATTAAAGAGACCTCTGGAGATAAGAGATCCACTTGTATGAGTATCAAGAGCTCAGATGGAAACCCAGTTCTAAGCAAAGAAGGGAAAGCAGAAAGGTGGAAGGAGTATATAGAGGGTCTATACAAGGGCGATGTACTTGAGGACAATATTATGGAAATGGAAGAGGATGTAGATGAAGATGAAATGGGAGATACGATACTGCGTGAAGAGTTTGACAGAGCACTGAAAGACCTGAGTCGAAACAAGGCCCCCGGAGTAGACAACATTCCATTGGAACTACTGACGGCCTTGGGAGAGCCAGTCCTGACAGAACTCTACCATCTGGTGAGTAAGATATATGAAACAGGCGAAATACCCTCAGACTTCAAGAAGAATATAATAATTCCAATACCAAAGAAAGCAGGTGTACACAGATGTGAAAATTACCGAACTATCAGTTTAATAAGTCACACCTGCATAATACTAACACGAATTCTTTACAGACGAATGGAAAAACTAGTAGAAGCCGACCTCGGGGAAGATCAGTTTGGATTCCGTAGAAATACTGGAACACGTGAGGCAATACTGAACCTACGACTTATCTTAGAAGAAAGATTAAGGAAAGGCAAACCTACGTTTCTAGCATTTGTAGACTTAGAGAAAGCTTTTGACAATGTTGACTGGAATACTCTAATTCTAAAGGTAGCAGGGGTAAAATACAGGGAGCGAAAGGCTATTTACAATTTGTACAGAAACCAGATGGCAGTTATAAGAGTCGAGGGACATGAAAGGGAAGCAGTGGTTGGGAAGGGAGTAGGACAGGGTTGTAGCCTCTCCCCGATGTTATTCCATCTGTATATTGAGCAAGCAGTAAAGGAAACAAAAGAAAAATTCGGAGTGGGTATTAAAATCCATGGAGAAGAAATAAAAACTTTGAGATTCGCCGATGACATTGTAATTCTGTCAGAGACAGCAAAGGACTTGGACAGTGCCTTGAGAGGAGTATATAAGATGAACATCAACCAAAGCAAAACGAGGATAATGGAATGTAGTAGAATTAAGTCGGGTGATGCTGAGGGAATTAGATTAGGAAATGAGACACTTAAAGTAGTAGGGGAATTTTGCTATTTGGGGAGCAAAATAACTGATGATGGTCGAAGTAGAGAGGATATAAAATGTAGACTGGCAATGGCAAGGAAAGCGTTTCTGAAGAAGAGAAATTTGTTAACATCGAGTATTGATTTAAGTGTCAGGAAGTCTTTTCTGAAGGTATTTGTATGGTGTGTAGCCATGTATGGAAGTGAAACATGGACGATAAATAGTTTGGACAAGAAGAGAATAGAAGCTTTCGAAATGTGGTGCTACAGAAGAATGCTGAAGATTAGATGGGTAGATCACATAACTAATGAGGAAGTATTGAATAGGATTGGTGAGAAGAGAAGTTTGTGGCACTACTTGACCAGAAGAAGGGATCGGTTGGTAGGACATATTCTGAGGCATCAAGGGATCACCAATTTAGTATTGGAGGGCAGCGTGGAGGGTAAAAATCGTAGAGGGAGACCGAGAGATGAAGACACTAAGCAAATTTAGAAGGATGTAGGTTGCAGTAGGTACTGGGAGATGAAGAACCTTGTACAGGATAGAGTAGCATGGAGAGCTGCATCAAACCAGTCTCAGGACTAAAGACCACAACAACAACAACTGTACTGATTATTGGTTTGTAGTAGAATAATAATGGCACACACAGAATATTAACCGCAGTACATACAGGATTTTCTCGACTGCAGCACCTTTAAATTTGAATAGAATATTTGTTCCTAGGCACGTGACCGTGTTGTACCTAAAGCCGCGTACACACCGCCGCTGCGCCGGCCGGAGTGGCCGTGCGGTTCTGGGTGTTACATTCTGGAACCGAACGACCGCTACGGTCGCAGGTTCGAATCCTGCCTCAGGCATGGATGTGTGTGATGTCCTTAGGTTAGTTAGGTTTAAGTAGTTCTACGTTCTAGGCGACTGATGGCCTCAGAAGTTAAGTCGCATAGTGCTCAGAGCCATTTGAACCAGGCCACACGACCGCTGGAAACATGTTTCTGTAGGAAACATTGTTTCCTGCAATGTTTCGCAAATTTTTCCGACTTTGTTTATTGTCTCTGTTTCCGTCCACACTGGCGGCAAACATTTCTCGTTGTGTGTTCACGACTCCTGCAGTGCTCCTTTCCTACTGCGTTCTTATCGTCTGCTGCTGTGTTATGTCTGGTGTCGAGGAAACTGTAATGATATGTGGTGCTGCATTATTACGACTAGAAGGTTTAAACAAACAACCACAAGCTGCGGACGGTTCAAGAAGAAAGAGTTTTTAATAACAGACTGTCTAGAGCCAGAATGGTTGTTGATAGCTCTTTCGGCATTGTGGCTTCAGTTTTTCGTGTGTTTAAAATGCCTACGTTGCTACAACCGGAAAGGCAAAAACTGTCGTACTTACAGCCTGTCTCTCCACAATTTTTTAAGGCGAAATGTTGAGGCAAGGAGCTAGTAAACCCCACATGGAAGCTTCGATTCCTATGATTTACAAAAAGCTGAGATGATTCCAGGCACGTGGAGACGAGATGACACTGCATCAGTTTTCATTGCAGCACAAAATATACCAAGAAAAGCTGCTTCCACGAATAAACAAATTCGAGATGAGTTTGCTAACTTAAGCTCACAAGGAACTGTACCGTGGCAAACTAACTATGGGTGAATGTGGCTGTGTGCTACAAAATACAAATAGAGAGAAACAAGCATCATTTTCGTACCTCATTTCCCACAGTATGTGTTGTCTCCTTTGGCTCATGAACATCATCCAAGAACTGCAGCAACCGATAGCCGAACCAGCTGGAGTCATATGCAGTGTCTGCACCCCTACCAGATGGTCTACTGGAAATCATTTTCCTTTCTCACGCCTGTAAGCAAAAACCAGCGATCGTATTTTTTTACCCACACTTTCCTTGTCCGTGCCAAAAGTTGCTGCAATTTTTGCAATTGCACCATGTTTTTAACACTGTTTTTACATTCCTTGCTCCGGACGTTCTGTAAGCAGTTCTCCGCCTGGTACATGGCAATTAAATCAACAATTTGCTGCCTTTACCACTCCATTATTTTACAAAAATAGAGCGAAAACGACACGATAGTAAACCCTACACACGCATTTGAACATTTTTGTTTTGTTTTGTTTTGAAAACATGTTTCAGGCTCAGTGTGTACGTGGCTTTAGAATAGTCTTTCGCATTTTGAAAAACCTTACATTTCCTGAGTAATTTTTGTAATTTCTTAAAAAGGCTGCAGCACACATAAAGTGAATGCTATCGCCTCAAAATGGAATAAGGAAACATCTTAAACTTCTATTACAGGACTGGCTAGATTCAGAAGTCTGAAAAGTGTTAAAATACAAGAAACCGTCCCGTACTAATCAAGCAATGTACAATATATATGTATTACATCGAGCAGATACCAATCAATCGTTTGAGATACAATAAGTGCTCAGTAATTTGCTGTCTCAAAAGCGGTGTTTTAGAACTTTGTCCCTCTTGAATAAATTTCTTCGGACGCCCATGGCTGTGGCCCGCCCGTAAACTACGTAGCTGAACTTTGCACGAGAAAGTGAAATCGCCGTCCTTGGCCTGGCACGCAGTCTAAGAACTAACACAACAGTAAAAACGTTGACACTAGGTGGTGGCTGTCACATTAGCACGGACCCACGCGCAAGAAGCGTCAACAACCACAGCCGTAGCCGCAGCGGACAAAGGGCGACCGAGAGAAAACCTGACCGGCGCGTGGAAAGTTTAGTTCGGTGAACCTGGCTGACGCAAGATCCGGTCGTGGGTGGGGGAAGCAGTACAAGGGTTTGTAAGTCGACGGGGGGCGGAATGGAGAAACGCAACATAACAGGCCGACCCTGCGTGCGGAAAACGCCGCAAGGTCGTCTGCTGCGCTTCACAGGGATTCTAGCCTGACTTAAATTAGATGGCATGTGACATGTAAGGTCGGAAGTGGCGGCGATGTTTCGTCCAGTACTGTCCGCCGGCAGCCGCCGCAGCGTTACGCCCTCCGCAGCGATAGGAAATCACCTAAAGGACTCCCTCCTACAAAAATCACGTACCAGATCTGAAATTGACGGATGGTATAGATTTCTGTAGTGTCTCTAACAGTGTCAACAAATCTGTTCCTTTTTTAATTACGACCAGGCTTATGTTAATTAATTAATTTATTTTTTTAAAAAAAGAGTGCAATAATCTTGTCCGCGAAACAGCTGTGGATTTATCACTTCATACCTCGAAAACTATTGAACTCATTGGAACACTTTTTTTTCATTGCTTTCCAAAATACCTCTCTGATCAAAATCGATCTTTTCAAACACATACACACACGCCTGAGGAAGGACTCGAATCTCCGACGGAGGGGGAGCCGCGCAAACCGTGACAAGGCGCCTCGGACCACGCGGGCACACCGCGCGGCTGAAACTCTTCTGTGTGTGCTTGCTTACCAATACATTTGTTTTTGGAAGGGGTCTGTCTTGAGCAAAACGTTTTTCTTTTCTTTTCTGCTGTTACCTACTCACGTTTCGCCGAAGTTTAATCGCAGCGCGGGATTAGCCGAGCGGTCTCAGGCGCTGCAGTCATGGACTGTGCGGCTGGTCCCGGCGGAGGTTCGAGTCCTCCCTCGGGCATGGGTGTGTGTGTGTGTTTTTGTCCTTAGGGTAATTTAGGTTAAGTAGTGTGTAAGCTTAGGGACTGATGATCTTAGGAGTTAAGTGCCATAAGATTTCACACACATTTGAACATTTTTGAAGTTTAATCATTGGGATTTCATTAATCTTCCTATTAAACTACAGGAAAATGCTCTTTACTACTTGCAAGCATATGTACATCATAAAAAATAAGGAAAACCACAGCATGTGGCAACAAAGAATATGCAAGGTGAGCCAACTAAGACAGGCCATCCCAAATATGTCCAAAATCATGATGTTAGGTTTGTGTGGCGCTCAACAGCGGGGTCATCAGCGCCCGTTCAAAGTCCCAATTTTTACACAGTCCATTTCTTTTTCACAATCCAATCTAGTCACTGTCACAAATGACGATGATGCTAATGATGAAATGATGAGGACAACACAAACACCCAGCCCCCGAGAAGAGAAAATCCCCAACCCGGCCGGGAATCAAACCCGGGACCCCATGATCCAGAGACAGCAACGCTAGCCAGTGACCCGAGTTGCGGACTTCACATATCCAGAATGAATAATTAACCGAGGTGCGGTTGTCATCAATATGGCGAATTTTCTGACGTTTGCAATTAATTTTTATCGTTTATAGACGCCCAATTACGACACCGGCATCGTTTTTTTTCCCCCTAATGGAACTGAGTACTTTTGTCTGTGACGTTTGAAAGAAGCCTCTAAGAGAACTTCAACGACAGAACATGGGTAGGACTTGATCAAATAGTAGCAAAATAACAGCGCCACCAACCACTTTCCCATCGTCAGGAGAAGACGTTCCACACATGTCTGCCTATTACACCAAATACAAGTATACGCGTAACTCAGGTACGGTTCGTGTGTTTTACTATCACGGTCGTCATACCACGTGTTGACCTTGAGCATTGCTAAATGTTATATTTCATCTGGAGTTAACGGCAGCACAGGTCCGTGTTACAAGGCATTTCATGCCTTCAAGAGTCGTCGGTGTTCCTAACAGACTTCTTGTTTTAATTTTCGCCACAGATAAAAATATAGAAGTGTTAAGTCTGGTGAGGATGCAGACCATTTTGCGTTTCTTGAACGACCGTTCCAATGCTCTCCAAATTTTCTCTTACGGTGGTCTGTAATTGCAGGTGCGGAATGGAAGGTACATACATCATTTTGAAATCACGCCCATTTGTCAAACTGTCCGCTATAACTTGACGAAAACTGCATTTCAATATATTTATTCATTCTGGATATATTTGGGATGGCCTGTCTTAGGTGCCTCGCCCTGTAAACAAAACTTTGTCTGTTTTTCAGATTTGTAAGTACTTTCTTAATAACTTGAATTTACATGTGTGCAAATAGTAAAGAGAATTGTTGCTGTTGTTCAACAGGAAGAAAATAAAATCCACTGATGATGCTGAAACTTGAGCGAAACATGTGTGGGTAATGGAAGGAAAGAAAATAAGATTGTTTTGCTCAAGGCAGACCCTTTCCTAGAACAAAAGTAGAAGTTTTGAAATGTGGTGCTACAAAAGGATGTTGGAGAATAAATAGGTACATCGAGTAACTAATGAAGTGCTGAATCTATATGAGAAAAAGAATGAAATTTATGACACCATTTGACTAAAAGAAAGGGATCAGTTGAAAGAACATATGCTGAGTCATGAAGGAATCGTGAATTTTGTAATGGAGGGAGCGTAGGGGCGGCGGGATTATGAGAGAGACCAAGAGATGAAAGCAAGAAGTTGGCGCAAATGGATGTAAGTTGCAGTAGTTTTTCAGAAATGAAGAAGCTTACGAAGGATAGACTAGTATGGAGAGCTGCATCAAACCAGTCTCCAGATTGAAGACCTCAGAAACACAACAACAAGCTTCAGAGAATGATTTTTTTTTTTTTTTTTTTTTTTGCTATTTTCTTACTGCTTATCTCGTACTAAGTATGAAGTTTCAAGTGTCTGTCTCCTACAAAAATCAGGTACAAAGTATGAAATTAACATATCTGGTGTACAGCGGTGTCTCTAAGCACGTCAAAAATTTTCTTAATTTTAATTGCGACCAAAGAAAAGTTTTGAAATTTTTACATTCGGAAAACTGTCTCACTTGGGAACTGACAGGTACAATGTCTTGCGCAACGGGAGTGGTAACGCGGTGGGAGCCGATAATGCCAGTACACCTCCCGTTGCACTGCTGGTGGGTTCATTGTCGATTCCCAAAGCTGTCAAATGCCGAGTACTTTAAAACGGACTATCAACCCTCTGGGCTCCCGCCCATACTTCTTATTAGTTCTCATGCATCGCAGGATGTGGGGATTCATTGCATATCACTGACAGATCATCATCATGATCATCATCACCACCACCACCACCACCACCACCACCACTACCACCACCACTACCACTACGAGGCATTCAGCACCCACTGTTAGACATTGGGTTCTTTCAGACTTCTTCATACAGTTTGATCTTCAGTGTTTTACATCCTAGTCTGTCCTTCTTGTTTCTTGAAGTCATCGATCTGCCTGCCATTGTGTCGTCCTTTAGGTCTTTCCTTATCTCAAGAAATCCAAAAAAGAATACGCCACTAGACGGGCAAAGCTCCATGCTGCACGAGATACGTCCAACGTCTACGGACGCGCCACTAGATCTCCACTGTCACAGGAACGAGTGTTCAGGACGAGAGATGAGTGCCCTGTGCGCTTGCGCGATACGAATAGTGAAACCCTAGTGACAAAAATCGGCCATCTCATTGTCTGTGTGGCAAATGGCCAATATTGGTGCTTCATGCTGTTGCGTCGCCACCAGATGATATTTCTACAAGGTGTGACTTCTCCAGGCGTGCGTACAGTATCTTAGCCCACTATCAGATTTATATCTCTTCCACGACGTGGAAGAGAGAGAGTATTCAACCCCCCCTCCCACCCACCTCCACAGACGTCAACGATCCCGAGAAAGCTTACATGAAGTCTCAAGAAACAGTCTTAAGTGGGGAATCTAGGACTGTACTACAGTGCTTGTGTATCACTTCTATAGGGATCACAAACACGAGATTAGCCTAATTACATCCCGCACGGATGCATTTAAGCATTCTTTCTGTGCTCCATACGCGAATGGAACGTGAAGAACCTCTTGAAGAAACATCTTATATCTTAGCCATCGATGGCAGGTACCATAGTCTTCGTAGGTTTAGCGGCCCTCTCTCAAGCGGCGGTAACTACGCCAGTGACCGCTATGCTCTTAAGTCAGCTGCCTGGAGAGCTACGAAGATGGCAATATAATTGGCCAGCAGGGTAAGCGGAAGTCAGTTCCCATGGGGCGACCACCTCATGTGGCTACGCTATCTTCTGACTGCCACTACCGCTGGACTCATCGATTTCGTCATCTCGCCCTCTTGCACCACCAAGGGACTTTGACCTTGTCAACAGTGTTCGACAGCAGGCTGAAAAGTTTCCTCTGGATATCTGTTGCTACAGTGGCCTTTGTCATGTGGAAAACTCTGAACTTGCTTACATTATTATCAAGTACCACTGATTGTATCCTGTGATGGACGGTGAACTCCTGGAACTTCAATTGTCAGTTCCTTCTACTCCATTGTTCTCTGTTTGATGGACAATAATTACAATAACTGTGAAACCATTCCCAGAATGAAATTTTCACTCTGCAGCCGTGTGTGCACTGACATGAAACTTCCTGGCAGATTTAAACCGTGTGCTGGACCAGGACTCTAATTCAGAGTTCTCTACTAAGCACGACTCACGACCCGTCCTCACAGCCTTACTTCCGCCAGTACTACATGTTCTTTCTTCCAAACTTCACAGAAGTTCTTTGGAACTTGCACAACTATTACACCTGAAAGAAAGGATACTGCAGAGACCTGGCTTAGCCACAGACTGAGGGATGTGCCCAGAACGAAATTTTGGCTCTGCAGCGAAGTGACACTGATATGCAATTTCCAAATAGACTGTAACTATGTGCTGGACCGGGATTCGAATCCAAGATACTTCCCCTTCGCAGACAAATGCTCTACCAACGGCGCTACCCAAGCACGACTCAAGACTGGCACATGTCGGCGAAAGGCAAAGGTTCCAGCTTCGAGTCCCGGCCCGGCACACAGTTTTAATCTCCCTGAGTTTCGTATTAGCGCACACTTTGAATACTGCAGAGTGATAATTTCATTCCGGAAACACCCCCGAGGCTGTAGCTAAGTCCCGTCTCCGAGGTATCTATTTTTCCGGGTGTGGTAGTACTGCAAGTTTCGCAGAAGAACATCTCTGAAGTTTGGAAGTGGAGATGAGGTACCGGTGGAAGTAAAGCAGTCAGGCGGGCTCGAGAATCGTGCGTGGCTAACTCAGTTGGTAGAGCACTTGCCCACAAAAAGCAAAGGTTCAGTGTTCGAGTCGTGGTCAACACGGTTTTAGTCTGCCAAGAAGTTTCAGTAAACTGTGCTTTTTTTTGCTGTAGGTTACAGCAAATCCCTGATACGTGATACAGGTGGGAAGTAAAAAATGGTTCAAATGGCTCTGAGCACTATGGGACTCAACTGCTGAGGTTATTAGTCCCCTAGAACTTAGAACTAGTTAAACCTAACTAACCTCAGGACATCACAAACATCCATGCCCGAGGCAGGATTCGAACCTGCGACCGTAGCGGTCTTGCGGTTCCAGACTGCAGCGCCTTTAACCGCACGGCCACTTCGGCCGGCGTGGGAAGTAACCCCTGTCATGTACTGCCCAATGGTTTACAGAGTATGGATGCAGATGGACATATAGATGGCGTCTGTCAATCATCAAATTATTTATTCGTGCTGTAGTCAGACCCGAGTGCCATTGTACTGCAGTGAGAAAAATAATACAGTACTGACAATGAATAATTTTACTCTACGCAGACTATACACAGATGAGATAAAACTACCCGCTTAATAGCATGATGGTCCCCCTTTGGAATGAAGGACAGCAGTGATTCTGCGTGGCTTGGTTTCGACAAGTCCTTTGTTAATTTCCAGAGGTGTCTACGCACAGGTCACATAACTCATGTTAGTTGCGGGCCTTTGGTTTGTGGACTCGGATATGGCGCTCGATAGCGTGCCAGATGTGTTTCAAGGGGCTTAGTTCGCCTGGCTGATAGCGTATCCGGACACAACCACCGACCTGGTGTAACTAGAAGTAGGGTTCATGCAAACAGACGAAACGTTTCAATTGACCCACAGCCCAGACTCGACGATCTTGTCCCCACTATAACCATAATTGACGATATCCTTGCATAAACGTCTGTACATGTAGAGACCGTCTGATGCAGATCCCCGTGTTCAACAATGTGCGCCGGATGGTGTCTCTTAAACACTTGCGCCTCTACTACCATTGTACTCTATCTTCAGATCTCTCCCAGACTGATAACGCCAAGATTACCGCCAAAAGCTGCTGATAAAATTTATTTATTTAATAAACAGTTTTGGTCCATAGACCATCACCAGGTTCATAGAAACATTTACAACATCGTATTAGCCGTTAGAAAATCATTGGCGTAGGTAGTGAAACCCATCAATTCATCACTGTTGTCATAGGATAATATAAATTCCACGGTTAGTCCAAAACTGTGCCAGTCGGTGCACTTATTCATGTTACATCACCAGACAGCCTTACTGCTAGGAACAGCAGCATTTTTCATATTCTGGCTAACTGTTGATGTAACATGAATAAGTGCACAGTTGGCACAGTTGATGATTGACAGTGTAATTTATATTACTATATGACAAAAGTAACGAATTCACGGATTTCATTATCTGACGTCAGTGATTTTATAACGGCTCATATGACGTTGTAACTGCCTATATACCCTAAGAGGGGAAAAAACGACACACCATAAAAGCATTATCCGAATGGGACAGAAATCGGTAGATGTGATGTACACATACAGACAAGTAAATGAGTATAATTTCAGATACATTGGGTGATTTATTCAAGAGAAAGAGTACCTGTTACGGTGTAAAGTCAGCGCCGGCACGCTAGTCGGCAACGACAGAGAAGAGAAGGCTGTGAGAAGAGGTCAGCCAGTCGCACACTGACCGACCTCCCTACTGGACGACAACGCAACAGCAGCGCCCCTAGGTGAAGACGACATAAGCGCCACGTCTGACTGGTGGCAGCCACTTCGATAGCAGCTTCAACACTAGCCATTTCGTTAGCAATCTCTCTGTAGCTCAGTTAGAGATCGGTCACTGCAGTTCAGTTGACAGACTGTTCTTAGTAGCGGTCGCTAGGAGCAGAAGTGTTACTTGTGTTTGTCTATTCTGAAGAAGAATGATTCTTTTGTATGTCGCCCTTTGCTTGCGACACTTTATGCAATTGCACTTGTAGATGATCATGCGAAACTGATTAAAATAATTCTCATTGTTGTAATTAAACTCATTAATACGAGTTATTTGATTGTTTGTCTAGAGAACAGAGTATGCAAGATTCCTAGACACAACAGAACCACAAATTGAGAAAGTCAATAACCTGTTGGTACGCGTCTGGCCACTATGCAAGTAGTTATTCGGCTTGCCATTCATCGATAGAGTTATTGGAAGCCCTCCTGAGGGAATTTGTGCCAAATTCTGTCCAATTGGCGCGTTAGATCGTCGAAATCCCGAGCTGGTTGAAGGGCACTGCCCTTAATGCTCCAAACGTTCTCAATTGTGGAGAGATCTGGCGACCTTGCTGGCCATGCTAGTTGTCTGGCAAGAACGAAGACAAGCAGTAGGGCTTGCTGAAATGCAAGCCCAGAAAGGGCAACAAAACGGAGTGTAGAATATATTCGACGTACCACTATGTTGTAAGGGTACCATGGATGACAACCAAAGGCATCCTGCTGTGAAATGAAATGGCACCCCAGGTGAACCGCGTATTAATGGTCCTTGTGTTCACTGAAGCACCACTCGCACGTCGGATCGATGACAATGATGAATGTGGGGCTCTTAGTGCCTCTCTGACGATTGCTCGGTTCTCACATCCCGTCCCCTCTCTAGGTCGACGGCTGCCTTCCTGACTCTTGTAAGAGGTATGCGCTGTCTGCGATATGAGAATCGCTGACCAGAGAGCAGTGTTGACTGCAGTACGAACTGTGTAACTGTAGCAGTTAGTTGTGGCTAGTCGCTTGTCTGAGGTTGTCTGCGCTTGTCTGCAGTCTGCTCTGGTCGGGAATCTGGAGATGAAGTATTATTGTATAACGTAAAGAAGCAGCGTCGCGCATATCTAGTAATGTATCTGAACTGTCAACGAAATGTTTTAAAAATGTCCTAATAATAATTTTGGTAATATAAAATATTTTAAAAAAAAAAACATTCATTTCAAAAAAATCAGTTGCTTCCTTTCACAAATCACAAATATATAAGCCAGCATTGCACGGAGCTGTGCCGAAAATTTTTTTAGGTAAGAGCAGATACACTTCTGGAAATTGAAATAAGAACACCGTGAATTCATTGTCCCAGGAAGGGGAAACTTTATTGACACATTCCTGGGGTCAGATACATCACATGATCACACTGACAGAACCACAGGCACATAGACACAGGCAACAGAGCATGCACAATGTCGGCACTAGTACAGTGTATATCCACCTTTCGCAGCAATGCAGGCTGCTATTCTCCCATGGAGACGATCGTAGAGATGCTGGATGTAGTCCTGTGGAACGGCTTGCCATGCCATTTCCACCTGGCGCCTCAGTTGGACCAGCGTTCGTGCTGGACGTGCAGACCGCGTGAGACGACGCTTCATCCAGTCCCAAACATGCTCAATAGGGGACAGATCCGGAGATCTTGCTGGCCAGGGTAGTTGACTTACACCTTCTAGAGCACGTTGGGTGGCACGGGATACATGCGGACGAGCATTGTCCTGTTGGAACAGCAAGTTCCCTTGCCGGTCTAGGAATGGTAGAACGATGGGTTCGATGACGGTTTGGTTGTACCGTGCACTATTCAGTGACCCCTCGACGATCACCAGTGGTGTACGGCCAGTGTAGGAGATCGCTCCCCACACCATGATGCCGGGTGTTGGCCCTGTGTGCCTCGGTCGTATGCAGTCCTGATTGTGGCGCTCACCTGCACGGCGCCAAACACGCATACGACCATCATTGGCACCAAGGCAGAAGCGACTCTCATCGCTGAAGACGACACGTCTCCATTCGTCCCTCCATTCACGCCTGTCGCGACACCACTGGAGGCGGGCTGCACGATGTTGGGGCGTGAGCGGAAGACGGCCTAACGGTGTGCGGGACCGTAGCACAGCTTCATGGAGACGGTTGCGAATGGTCCTCGCCGATACCCCAGGAGCAACAGTGTCCCTAATTTGTTGGGAAGTGGCGGTGCGGTCCCCTACGGCACTGCGTAGGATCCTACGGTCTTGGCGTGCATCCGTGCGTCGCTGCGGTCCGGTCCCAGGTCGACGGGCACGTGCACCTTCCGCCGACCACTGGCGACAACATCGATGTACTGTGGAGACCTCACGCCCCACGTGTTGAGCAATTCGGCGGTACGTCCACCCGGCCTCCCGCATGCCCACTATACGCCCTCGCTCAAAGTCCGTCAACTGCACATAGGGTTCACGTCCACGCTGTCGCGGCATGCTACCAGTGTTAAAGACTGCGATGGAGCTCCGTATGCCACGGCAAACTGGCTGACACTGACGGCGGCGGTGCACAAATGCTGCGCAGCTAGCGCCATTCGACGGCCAACACCGCGGTTCCTGGTGTGTCCGCTGTGCCGTGCGTGTGATCATTGCTTGTACAGCCCTCTCGCAGTGTCCGGAGCAAGTATGGTGGGTCTGACACACCGGTGTCAATGTGTTCTTTTTTCCATTTCCAGGAGTGTATATTCGCCGTTTTTTTTATTGAGGTAAGAATTTTTGCTTTTTATTCAGAATGATCTTACAGGGCCACGACGCAGCACTGCTGTCGTCCAAATTTTACCGGTTACTGAATTTATTTATTTATTGTGAGGTTTAAGAATTTTTCTGTTTCGTGCATACATTAAATGAGAAAAGAATTTTGTGGATAAATTAAATGTGAATGCATTTGTGCACGGAGATTATAAATGGGAACCAATTTTGTTCTGAGGTCACACAAAAATTAGAAGCGCTATCCATAATAATCATTTTTAATTTCAATTTAATTAATTTTGTGGGGAGGTTACACTTGGCGACATACGGCCAAGATCGTATTTCTTTGTGAATTTCTTATTTACTTAAATGTATCCAGAATGAGATTTTCACTCTGCAGCGGAGTGTGCGCTGATATGAAACTTCCTGGCAGATTAAAACTGTGTGCCCGACCGAGACTCCAACTCGGGACCTTTGCTTTTCGCGGGCAAGTGCTCTACGATCTGAGCTACCGAAGCACGACTCACGCCCAGTCCTCACAGCTTTACTTCTGCCAGTACCTCGTCTCCTACCTTCCAAACTTTACAGAAGCTGAGTCGTGCTTCGGTAGCTCAGATGGTAGAGCACTTGCCCGCGAAAGGCAAAGGTCCCGAGTTCGAGTCTCGGTCGGGCACATAGTTTTAATCTGCCAGGAAGTTTCATATCAGCGCACACTCCGCTGCAGAGTGAAAATCTCATTCTGGAAACATCCACCGGGCTGTGGCTAAGCCATGTCTCCGCAGTATCCTTTCTTTCAGGAGTGCTAGTTCTGCAGGTTCGCAGGAGAGCTTCTGTAAAGTTTGGAAGGTAGGAGACGAGGTACTGGCAGAAGTAAAGCTGTGAGGACCGGCCGTGAGTCGTGCTTCGGTAGCTCAGATGGTAGAGCACTTGCCCGAGAAAGGCAAAGGTCCCGAGTTCGAGTCTCGGTCGGGCACACAGTTTTAATCTGCCAGGAAGTTACTTAAGTGTTGTTTGCATCTGGCGCAACGCATTTACTAATTTGTCACTCTTACTTTCACAGATCATCGGCAATATATTGCTCTTCGTTGTAATTGTGTTTGTTCCATTTTTTGCTTCGTCTTTGTTTCATTTTGTGCTTCATTTTGATTTGTATAAAAATGCCGCGAAAAAGTGTTAACAGTACATCGCGATGTGCAATGAGTGAAATAGCCGACTCGAATAATTTGACTGATAATACTTGCGACACTCAGTGTCTTAATGATAGTCCTCCATTTACAGACAATCAGTGTGTACCGATCACTAATAATGATTTTAATGCTAATTATGAGCAAACAAATTCAATTGTGTCATCTGTTAATTTAACGACAATTGATGACGCGGCACGTTCTGATACAATGAACGCTGCCCAGTTTGACACGCCTAATTTGCGAAATTTATGTAGTGAACAGATAATTGTTTCTAACGAAGGTGATCAATATTCACAAAACACGTCAGATTTATTTGATTCCGGTGTAGTGACCAACAGTGCACATCCGATTGGCAAACCTTTTTGTGAATCGGAGAATGACCTAATGGTTACACAAAGCGTGACAAGTGCACATACACCATCACGCAGTACAGAGAATAGAGTCGGTAATTTTAACTTGGATCAAGTTGTAGCATTATTGCTACAATTCAATGAAAAACAGGACAACAATCACAAACAACTTAATGAAAATTTCAAACAGTTGAATGAAAAACACGATCACCTAAATGAACAGAACAAACAACTTAATGAAAATTTCAAACAGTTGAATGAAAAACACGATCACCTAAATGAACAGAACAAACAACTTAGTGAACAGATTGCAGCCGTTGCCGCGCAATGTCATGATACTAAAGAACAATTACGTGATGAAATTAAGCCTTGTGCTAGAAACAATAGTGAAGAAATTAGATCTGTGGCTCAAGAATTAAGAAATACACATGCAGCCACAACTAAAGTACTTAGAGACGAAATTAGTGCAGTCGCTAAACAATGCTCTGAAAACGCAACACAGTTACGCGACGAGTTTAAATTAATGTCAGCAGAACTTTCGCGCACACTGCATGCAAAAGTAGACGCGAAATTTGACCAACAGAACAGCCAAATTGACGAACGTTTTAATCAGCACCTACAAAACAATGAAACGCATTACCGTAAATTTATACAGGAACAGAATAAAGTAAAGCGACAAGTCATGGAAACAATTACTGCACAGAGACAGGAAGATAAACGTAAATTGTTTACGAAAGCAAAAACATACGTAGACAACAATATTGCTACAGTATCAGACGAAATTAATACTATCAAACAGTTGAACACCAAATTGCATGATGAAATCTCCGATCTTAAAGCAAAAACAGACACACACACAATACACGTTCAGACAGTGACCGACAGACTTGAACAATTAGAACTAATACAGGATCCCGATGCCATCAAAGCAGACGTTAAAAAGTTGAACAAAACCACACGTAAAATACAAGAACAAATTAATGCTTGCGAGACTAAAAACGATGATCAGGTAAAAATACTGACTGAAAAATATGATGAATTGGCCAGTCGTATTGATGTCGTCGAAAATAATAGACATCAAATCGGACGATACTTCACCAGTTTCGTTTAATCAAACACCCGAATTCCAAAATTTACAGCAGACAATCAGTGAGATAGGTTCGTCCAATAATACATTACGTAGAAAATTGTCAATTTTACAGCAACAAGTGACAGAGATGAAAAATGTTTCAGCCACGGCACAGCATACGCCACTTTCCGAATATTTGTCAGACTCACACAGCCAGTATAATTTAGGTAATTTACAGAGACCACGCGACTTAGAATCGGAAGAGACACAGACAAACAGATTCTCATGTAATCGTAAACCTGCTAAGACATACAGAGACGATAATTTTTATTACAAATATTTTCTATCCGTGAGAAAATTTGAAGTATTTAATAATGACAGAACACAGAGTCACGCTTTGGAATGGATACGACAATTTGCTTTCGTATTTTCACCAGCTTGGCCTGTAATGCAGAAACCAGAATTGGCATGGATACAACAATTTGCTTTTGAATTTTCACCGGCATTGCCTGTAACGCAGAAACTAAAATTTATTTGCAGCGCGTAATTGACCTCAGGGGATTCATTACACTTTGATGAATATGTGCCGTAGTGTGCACAGGGCCCCGAGCCGTAGTAGTCCTGTTTCATCTTCAGTTTTCTGCACTGCTGCCTTCTCTTCTACTATCCTTTATATCTATCAGAACAGCTCTTCAACTATCGATCTATCTAGGATTAGAAATGAGTAAAGAAATCTGATATGACGAGTTTTACCGAAAGTAACAATTTTCGTTAGACACTCGCGAAATAAAAAGAAATACCAGCATAATTTTAATAAGTGAAAAAAAAATTTTTAATCATCAGTATGTACAAAATTTTCAGCAGTCGCAAACACATTTTGGTAACAATACAGGTTTTTCTCCGCAACAGCATCAAAACCAGCTGGTTAGCATACCTAACCAACAATGTAATGTGCAAGATCAATCAAGCTTTAATGTTTCGCCGCCTACACGTATAGCGTCAGCTCCAACAAATAGTAACGCACAGCAACAAGGGAATCACTACGTACAGAAAACACATCATTTCAATTCCTATCGCAATGCACCGTATAAAAATGACTATCATGACAGACGTAAAAGTAATGAGCACAATTTTCAGTGTACGTTTAATAACAGTCGGTCTTACCAGCAGCAAAATCATCCGCAACAACAAATTATCATGAATGAACCAGACAGTAGATATCATCCCGAACGTAATACGTCAGGACGAAATAACAGAACAGTACAAATAGTAGAAATGCCACAGCATCCTCCCGAAAATAATAGCACGTCAGATAGAATTTGACTAGATACAGTACAGGTTGCATCTTACAGTAACGCAAGCAATGTTTTGACACGCAGAATCTTGTTCACGAAAATGTTATTACTTTTGACGACATCCGAGACACTCTTTTGCAGGAAAGACCAGTTATTCAAAAAACCATTTCACGCCCTGTCATTGAAGTAAAGATTGGATCATCCAAATTTTCAGCAGTAATCGATTCTGGATCACCTATGTCAGTTATAAATGAGGAAACTTTCAACGAATGTAACAAAGAGAATACCTATCCTACGTTACCATTAGGCAAAACTAAAGTAAAAGGAGCAGTATCTGGTAAAGGAGTAGATGTAAAATTACAGACACATTTACCACTTTGTATTGCAGGTCATACATTTCACTCAAATTTTTGGATTGTTCGCTTATCGACAACAGACGTTATTTTAGGTACGAATTTTCTGGTACAACACGACGCAATTATTGAGTTTCAAAACTCCTATTTAATGTTAAAGGATGAAAATGTACAACTGACTTTAGAATTTCAGCACTCTTTATCTGCAGAAGAACAAACAATTAATCGTACAGAGGTCATTTCCGCATCACGTAACATAGACTGTCATTCCACATTGTTCACAGATACGTACGTACACAACTATAATACTCCAGACGAAGCTGACTATGACGTTATGCAAATGATTTCTGATAAAGTTAAACAGAGCAGTGCAAATACAGACGATGAACGCACGCAACTACGCAGAATTCTTTTACAGCAAGCTCCAGTTTTTGACAACGTTCCTGGTACTATGTCCGGTTTTATGTATGAATTTCAAGTTAAACAGCATGACACATTTGATGCCAAACATTATCCTATTCCGTATATTCACAGAGAACAAGTTAAGAAAGAATTGCAAGCTATGCTTGACCAAGGAATTATTGAACCGGCAGTTAGTCCGTACATAAACCCGCTCCATATTGTTAAGAAAAAGGATGGTTCACTTCGCCTCGTACTTGATTCGCGTCACATCAACGACATTATTATTAATGAAACAGATCGCCCACAGACACTAGAAGACCTTCTACAGAAATTTCATGGTACTGCTATTTATTCCACATTAGATTTGAAATCGGGATTTTGGCAAATTCAACTCCATCCGAACTGCAGAAAATACACGGCTTTTCTCTGTTTTGGCGACTGTTATCAATTTTGTAAATTACCGTTCGGTTTAACTATTTCTTCAGCAGCATTTATTCGCGGTTTGAATACTATACTTCCGACAGAACTTAAAGACAGAATCACAACGTACGTAGACGACATTCTTATTGCAGAAGCTAACTGGTCTGAACACAATCTGATTCTTGAACAAGTGTTGCAAACTTTTCGTGTACGAGGACTCACAGTTAATCTCAGTATATCGCACTTTGGCAAAACTTCTATAAAATTTCTTGGACATGTGATTTCAGCAGAAGGCATTGCGCCTGACCCGGAAAAACTTCAAGCTTTCCGTGACATTACTGTTCCTACGACGAAGAAACAACTACGCAGCTTTTTCGATTTCATTAACTTTTTTCGTAAATTTATTCATTACTCTGTTTAGACACCCCTAGATTATGTCAACTGTCGGGTAAAAACACTATTTGGTCCTGGGATAGCCAAGCACATTCTGAATTTAGGAACCTGAAACAAGCTTTGTTGAATGCACCACTTTTATCACATCCAGATCTTACTAGAAATTTTTCCATTGCCACCGACAGTTCTAACACCGCTTTAGGCGTACACATTTTTCAGGAAATTGAAGAAGATGGTACTACAGTAATTAAAAACATCGCCTCTGCAAGTCGCAGTCTGTCACCTGCTGAACGCAATTATTCTGTTACAGAACTTGAAACATTATGTGTTGTTTGGGCATTTACGAGATTTCGGCATTTCTTTATGGAAGACACACTACCGTTTACACAGATCATAGAGCTATACAGTTTTTACTTTCCGCTAAATTTACACACGACAGATTAAGCAGATGGAAACTTTATTTACAGGAATTTAATTTTACAATTGTTCACATTCCCGGCACACAAAATATTGTAGCAGACGCACTATCCCGTTGTCTCAGCAACAATCAGCAAGACATCGCAACCAACTTCTGCAAAGCAAATTTCAGCGTCATGTACATTCAACAAGTTGCATTTGAAAATTTCATTTCGTCGTCATTACAAGACATAGCACAAGAGCAGAGTAAAGACAACGTATGGAAAGAAATTAAACACCTTTGGCAAGATAGGAATAATGTTATCATTAGAAACCATTACATTGTACGGAATAATATTCTGTTTCGCCGCTCTCACCCTGACAGCAACAATTGGTTATTATGTATTCCTGACGAGCTTGTTAACAGATTAATTTGGTATACTCGTTTAAGTTACGCACATTACGGAGCCAGAAAATGTTTTCTTATACTGAGACAGAACTGCTATTTTACCAACATGGAGAAACGTATTCGACGAGGTTTAGCGTCATGTAAAATCTGCCAGAAAGCTAAGTCAGATACGACTTCACATATTCCTCCGTTACATCCCATTGTACCTGTTAAATTGAGACACATGGCTGCTGTAGATATTTTTGGTCCGATTCCCAGAACTAATAGAGGAAAATGCTACATCTTTGTCGCTGTTGAACTCACTTCAAAATTTGTTACCTAAACTCCGTTACGCAAAGCTACTGCTAAAACTGTTTCGAAAGAATTTGTAAAACATTTTCTATTCCTGTAGGGCATGTATTGAAAGTAATTTCCGACAATGGATCACAGTTTCGATCTGCTATATGGACACGTATGTTACGAGCTAGAAACATTTCTCCGATCTTTATATCCAGGTACCATGCTTCTTCGAACCCTTGTGAACGACTAATGAAAGAAATTGGTAAACTATGTAGAATATACTGCCATAAAAAACATATTGATTGGGACACACACGTACTCTCATTCCAGGATGTAATTAATTTCATACCAAATGAATCTACTATGCTATCTCCGACTGTTATACTGAAAAATGTTGAACCACCTAACAAAATTAAAGAATTAGTAACCTTTCCTACATCTCGTCGACTACGACACCATGAAATACTTGACATTGCGCTAAACAACATCAAACGTGCCGCAGAGCGCCGGAGAAGACAGCAAAAACAGGTTTGTACACGCCGTGACTTTCACATTGGACAGAAGATATTAGTACGCACACATTATTTATCCAACAGAGGAAAGAATAGGTGTAGTAAATTTGAGCTTCTATACGCAGGTCCATATCGAATTCGCAGCTTTCCTCACCCCAATGTAGTACACGTCGAAACTTTGAGAACCAGAAAAAGTAAAGGCAATCACCATGTCTCTAATATTAAACCCTTTATTAAATGAATATACTTTATGATTTATCACACTGTAATGCCATTTCCTGATTTTTATATGACCAATGATGCAATTATATTTATGTGACTACTTACTGATGATTATCGTATTTTTTTCTTGGCAAGTGCCCGGCAAGGTAAGGTTAGCAGGTCGCTTTTCTTGTCGTTACACATCAGACCGTGCACATTTTCCATTCTTCATGTATGTATGATTGTTTTCCTGTTTTGTTTGTATGCACTATGAAATATTTAAGATATTACAAACACCAGTTGACTTTGACATTTTGCCTTATGATATCTCAACATCGTGGCTATTTTACTGCTACATTTTGATACCCTGTGTACATTTTTTGCACCTGCACACTGTCTATGTTTTTGACATATTTCGTTTTCTGTCATGCTATGCTGTATGCTCAATTATATCACTAGAAACCAGTTTTATTTAATGGGTATATGATTTAAATGCAAGACATTAATCATTGTTCATCGTTTTCAGAAAGCAATAACGTGTAAAAGAAATAAATTAAACAAACCACAGTGGATTACTGTGAAATGGGAATTTCACCTTTTTCACCTTCGGAATGAACGAAAGAAGATACAATACGTCATCACGAAGAGTAAATGGATAAGAATTAACAAGCATTAACAAGAATATACTATACACTTTGTATGATAGCAGTCTTACCTAATTTTTTCTTTCAGAATACGAGGCGATTGATGCAGGCTGTCAGACAGAACTACACATCTTAGTTTTAGTGATGAAATATGCTAGAAATACGAAACTCTATACTATGAATAGTTGTATGAAGTAAATGGTAATATGAATAATGAATAATGAAGTGTCTTTTTGCAGATGATAATGAATAGTGATGAATAGTGATGAAGAATATGGTAATATGAATAATGAAGTTTTTCTTTACAGGTGATGATAATAATGAAGTTATGGTGATATGAATAATGAAGTTTTTGTTTACAGGTGTTGATAGTGATAAACTTTATATGGCCACTAAACGCACCACTTTTAAGTTTTTCTTTGCAGATGAGGATAATGATGAAGTTTATATATTTACTGTTAGTTAAGAAATGCTATGTAGTTATTTAAGTATTTGTTGCAGTTCGTTTTGACAGTATGTCTTATGTCGGATGGTATGATGACTGAAGGTTTTGGTAAGGACAGCTAGAGAAATACATATATTTAATACACATTTCATAACCTGTTAATTCGAAGTTCACTACTTTTCAGCATAATATGCGTTTCTTCTTCAAGCTTAATAGTCCATTTTGTATTTTTTTCCAGGAGAAGCTATTCATGAAATTAATGTGCTATAAGCAGTTGGTCATTAAACCTGTTCTAGTACTTGCATTTTTTTTACCCATTTGTGTGTGTTATTCATGAATGTGATCACATATACTGTATTTGTTTCATAACCTTGCTACAGCTGACTCATGACGAATGACGTTACCTATCCTCATTTGCAGCAATAAGTCAAGAATAAATATTGTTATTCCACTGCAATTAATTATCGATCCCAATGCAATGCATTGCTAGTATAAAAAATGTATTAACAGTCCCAAATAATGCTACCAGTTTAAGAGAGTTCTGAGTAATACTGACTGATGTTTTTCTAATCACAGACTTTGAGTAATAGTTACAGTGTGTTATATTTTAAATATGTCGTATGTCACTTGAATGATGAAAAATGTTTTGTAATATTTAATACTTGCTATATGTTTAGTAACTGGCCAATGAATGCCACTGTTTCTTATATTTGTATTATGTCACCTACATGCTATTATATATGAATACCAGTAGCTTGATGCTACACTCATTAGCTCCTTTTTTGAAGGATGACTTCTGATGATTTGTAACTGGCCAATGAGTGCCAATAATTATTTAAATATGCCGTATGTCACTTGAATGATGAAAAATGTTTTGTAATATTCAATACTTACTATATGTTTAGTAACTGGTCAATGAGTGCCAATAATTATTTTAAATATGTCATATGTCACTTGAATGATGAAAAATGTTTGGTAATATTCAGTACTTGCTATATGTTTAGTAACTGGCCAATGAACGCCACTGTTTCTTATATTTGTATTATGTCACTTACATGCTATATATATGAATACTAGTAGCTTGATGCTACACTCATTAGCTCCTGTTTTGAAGGATGACTTCTGATGGTTTGGAACTGGCCAATGAGTGCCAATGATTACTATAACTAGTTGAATTATGTAAATAGTATGCCATTAATTAACTCTTGTTTTGAATGATCACTTTTGAATAATGCATAAAACGGTTTGTAACTGGGCAATGAGTGCCAATGTTCACCATAATCAGATGACTTATGAACATTATTCTGTAATACTTCATACATAGTACAGAGATGTTCAGTAACTAGGCGATGAGTGCCACCAATTACTCAAATCAGTTGATAGACTAGTGTAATTCTCAATGATGACTTGCATAAGACTTAATGTGCTTCACCTTCTGACCTAATTACCAGGAGTTACTGCAATATCCGTTTGTCCTGTCTATCCTCATGATCATGGAGCACTATATTTGGTTTTTGCACTAATTCTACGTTGGTGTACCTTACAAGAACGTGGTGTTGACACGACATGCTGTCCACCACCTTGAGCGATGGAGATGTTATTATGGTCCCACTGTTTGGTGTACCTAGTGTACCACCAAAATGATAACATTGAATATTAATACAACATTTCAGTGTCTTGGCTACACTGATTAATACTTCAGGGAAGAGAACTTCAGATTGTCTCACTTGGTGTTGTGCTTCTGTAGAAAGATATGGACTTTCAGTGCAGCTATGTGCAACCTACTGTGCTACAACCATGATGCAATCCTTTCCTTTCCTATCCTAGTTCTTGTAAATTGGTAAAAAAAATACTACAGTGCGTATGCACTTTATGTCATTTGCTAATATGATTTGTACTCATTGCGTGTACATTTTGTCATTGCCTGATATGTTCTGTACTACAGTGCATGTGCAATGTGCACTTTATGTCATTTGTTAATATGATTTGTACTCATTGCATATACATTTTGTGATTTCTTGATATGTTCTATACTACAGTGTGTGTGCACTTTATGTCATTTGTTAATATGATTTGTACTCATTGCGTGTACATTTTGTGATTTCTTGATATGTTCTGTACTCACTGCATGTGCACTATATTTTATTTCATGTTCTGCACTTATATATATGTATATATTCTGTGAATGTAAACTTAGTTAATTAAGAAAAATTTGTTGCTCATGGCAAGTCCAATTGACTCACCACTCACCATCGCTGCCAAATTTCCCCCCCCCCCCCCCCCCCCCCCCCCCCCCCCGTGGAGGGTTATGTAAGAGGTATGCGCTGTCTGCGATATGAGAATCGCTGACCAGAGAGCAGTGTTGACTGCAGTACGAACTGTGTAACTGTAACAGTTAGTTGTGGCTAGTCGCTTGTCTGATGTTGTCTGCGTTTGTCTGCAGTCTGCTCTGGTCGGGAATCTGGAGATGGAGTATTATTGTATAACGTAAAGAAGCAGCGTCGCGCATATCTAGTAATGTATCTGAACTGTCATCGAAATGTTTTAAAAATGTCCTAATAATAATTTTGGTAATATAAAGTAATTTTTTTTAAAAAAAACATTCATTTCAAAAAAATCAGTTGGTTCCTTTCACAAATCACAAATGTATAAGCCAGCATTGCACGGAGCTGTGCCGAAAAAATTTTTAGGTAAGAGCAGATATATTCGCCGTTTTTTTATTGAGGTAAGAATTTTTGCTTTTTATTCAGAATGATCTTACAGGGCCACGACGCAGCACTGCTGTCGTCCAAATTTATTTTTTTATTGTAAGGTTTAAGAATTTTTCTGTTTCGTGCTTACATTAAATGAGAAAAGAATTTTGTGGATACATTAAATGTGAATGCATTTGTGCACGGAGATTATAAATGGGAACCAATTTTGTTCTGAGGTCACACAAAAATTAGAATCGCTATCCATAATAATTATTTTAATTTCAATTTAATTTTTGTGGGGAGGTTACACTCTGTGTTTGGCCATGATTCACCCATCCTATCAACATCGTCGAATAGTAACATCACTCCTTTTCAAACGTCTAGCGATTCGCCGATTACTGCAACCGGCTTCTTCGAGCCCAAGTACGTGGCCTCTCTGAAGTGCTGACATCTGCGTACACTGTTCACGCACCTGTCTGCGAAACATAGTTCTGTCTAGCAGTGTACACGGAACGAAATTTGTAAAGATTTTACGCCCTGGTATGAAAATGTCCTCGGTTTACTATCCTTACCAGCTGTACGGTGAAACTGCATTGCAGCATCACACTTTCATTCATTCACTGTGTGACCAATTTGCATCTCCTTCGGGTGCCTCCCATTTTTGTTTTCGTCTTAGAATATATGAAGCTGCCAATGGTCTGTGGACCGACACTGGTTATTGAACAAAGAAATTTTAGTAGTTGTTCTTGGTGGTAATCATTACGTTCTTCAAATATTTACAAGCTGGGGTCACCACCACCTGAAAATACGTTCACAGATTGCTGCCTATACTGCTTTAGAGAACGGACAAACAACCATCCTCCTTGTTCTGTGCTGTGGCGTGGATGTCCAACACCTTGCAGCCTACTAATGGTTTCACCATTCTTCAACTACTTTCCGTAGTAACGTCAGCCGAATGTGAACAGCCGATCAGCTTCACCTTGTCCAATATGCTCGTTCCCAGACGCTGGGCCAGAACCTTATGCTCTTTGTCAAAGCCACCATCTTTTTTTACAAAGCGACTAACAGGGAATGCAGGATCAATTGCAGGGTGCCTGTCTAACGGCTCCACGGGGAACAAAAAATTGATTTTCAGTATTTCGCTGTAGTTATTGAGCGAATTTAAAAATTCAAAGAGTTACAATCTTATGTTAAAAGTTTACCACACCAGAACAAGTATTACAGTTAGAAACTGTGTGTTTGTTTGGAAGTAGCTTGCTGACAGCACGCTAACACCCAGATTTTATTTGTCCAGTATTTGAGAATGAAAGCACTTAGCAACTTCCAACGAACTTTACACATAATTTCAAAACTCTGCGAAACTTTCTCTCGCCGACAACCCACACAAAATCATGAAAGGAAAAAAAAAGTTTATAGATTACTACATTTCCTCCGTTCGTGCATTCAAACTTCAGCATCAGGTATGACGTTTTAATTTAGATTATTTGGTTATCATCGCTTTTCGACCAGCCAGGTTAGCCGAAATCGCTGTGCTGCTTCCTGGGCTCGGGTAGGCGCGCCGGCCCCGGATCGAATTCGCCTGCCGGATTAACGAAGAGGGCTGATGTGCCCCCCCCCCCCCCCCCAGCCTGGATGTGGTTTTTAGGCGGTTTTCCACATCCCACTAGGTGAATACCGGGCTGGTCCCCGAGTCCCGCCTCAGTTACACGCCTTGCAGACATTTGAAAAACGCTTGCACTATTTTCGGGGTTTACTCTAGATGCAGACAGCTGGGGTACACTCATTTCGTCCCAGGGGGTACGGGGTGGCGACAGGAAGGGCATCCGGCCACCCCGTAAATTTAACCTTGCCATATCCGATCTTAGCCATACCAACCCCTCGCAAAATGTGGGTCAAAGACACTAGCAAAAGAAAAAGAAGGGTTATCATCGCGTTATAACTCAAGCGTTAACAGAGTAAGCCTTTTAAGGCAACAGCACATTAAGGATTCATGAAGAACGTATCTTTCTAGTGAGGATTTGTTATGCAGTAATTAAATGCAAATTAATAACGTACCGACGATTAAAGCTGTAAGATAAAATCGGAAGTCTGCTATAACAAGCATCCACGCTAGTAAGTGTGTAGAGGCACTATGTTATATAGCAAAGATTAGGTCGGAATAGGGTTTGAATCCTGTTTCATGATTTTTTTTCTTCCCCTTCATGTTTCCCAAAAGGTTGTGGGACTTTCTTACGAAATTAATAGAAATAATTTCTGTAATATATAATGTAAATATAAGATTGTTCTCTGTCAGGAGTGAGTTTGTTGGGTTTGGTGAACTTTTATAAGACGAGTCCTGACTGTCTTATTACGTGTTCACAGATTCTGAAGTTTTTATTTATGAATATCACAGACGTAACATCACGAGTGGCATATGAACAAGGGAAGAGATGAGCATTTTAACAGAACAAACGGAGGAATATTACGCGCGTCTACTTTCGTGAACAAACTGTATTGTTTGCGAGACAAATAAAGCCGACAACTCCGCTGGAGAGCGCGGATCACGTTCGCAGCTCGTCCCGCGTGCCGACGGCGCTGCCTCTCGTGACGCTGGTCGTCCTGTGCACGTCAACGTTACCTGCCTCGTCCTCCATTTGGGTCTCTGGGCGGGGACTCCTCTGGGCGTTCTAATCATTAGGAGAAACAAAACTGGCATTCTAGGGATAGGAGCGCGTTATCTTAGATCCCTTAATCACACAGGCAGATTACAAAATTTAAAAAATGGAACTTTGAAATAGTGGGAATTAGTGAAATTCGGTAGCAGGAGAAACAGTACGTCTGGCCGGATGAATAAAGCGTTGTGAATACAAAATTACACCACTGGCCATTAAAATTGCTACACCACGAAGATGACGTGCAACAGACGCGAAATTTAACCGACAGGAAGAAGATGCTGTGATATGCAAATGATTAGCTTTTCAGAGCATTCACACAAGGTTGGCGCCGGTGGCGACACCTACAACATGCTGACATGAGAAAAGTTTCCAACCGATTTCTCATACACAAACAGCAGTTCACCGGCGTTACCTGATGAAACGTTGTTGTGATGCCTCGTGTAAGGAGGAGAAATGCGTACCATCACGTTTCCGACTTTGATAAAGGTCGGATTGTAGCCTATCGCGATTGCGGTTTATCGTATCGCGATATTGCTGTTCTCGTTGGTCGAGATCCAATGACCGTTAGCAGAATATGGAATCGGTGGGTTCAGGAGGGTAATACGGAACGCCGTGCTGCATCCCAACGGCCTCGTATCACTAGCAGTCGAGAAGACAGGCATCTAATCCGCATGGTTGTAACGAATCGTGCAGCCACGTCTCGATCCCTGACTCAACAGATGGGGACGTTTGCAAGACAACAACCATCTGCACGAACAGTTCGACGACGTTTGCAGCAGCATGGACTATCAGCTCGGAGACCATGGCTGCGGTCACCCTTGACGCTGCATCACAGACAGGAGCGCCTGCGATGGTGTATTCAACGACGAACCTGGGTGCACGAATGGCAAAACGTCATTTTTTCGGATGAATCCAGGTTCTGTTTACAGCATCATGATGGTCGCATCCCTGCTTGGCGACATCGCTGTGAACGCACATTGGAAGCGTGTATTCGTCATCGCCATACTGCCGTATCACCCGGCGTCATGGTATGGGGTGCCATTGGTTACATGTCTCGGTCACCTCTTGTTCGCATTGACGGCACTTTGAACAATGGACGTTACATTTCAGATGTGTTACGACCCGTGGCTCTACTCTTCATTCGATCCCTGCGAAACCCTACATTTCAGCAGGATAATGCACGACCGCATGTTGCAGGTCATGTACGGGCCTTTCTGGATACAGAAAATGTTCGACTGCTGCCGTGGCCAGCACATTCTCCAGATTTCTCACCAACTGAAAACGCCTGGTCAATGGTGGGCGAGCAACTGGCACGTCCCAATACGTTAGCCACTACTCTTGATGAACTGTGGAATCGTGTTGAAGCTGCTTGGGCAGCTGTACCTGTCCACGCCATCCAAACTGTGTTCGACTCAATGTCCAGGCGTATCAAGGCCGTTATTAGGGCCAGAGGTGGTTGTTCTGGGTACTGATTTCTCAGGATCTATGCACCCAAATTGCGCGAAAATGTAATCACATGTCAGTTCTAGTATAACATATTTGTGCAATGAATACCCGTTTATCATCTGCATTTCTTCTTGGTGTAGCAATTTTAATGGTCAGTAGTGTAAATAGGGATAATGCAGTAGTAGATTTAATAATGAATAAGAAAATACGAATGCGGAGAAGATGCTACGAACAGGGTAGTGAACGCATTATTGTAGCCAAGGTAGATACAAAGCCAACGCCTAACACAAATTTATATTACAACTAGCTCCACAGATGGTGAAGAGCTTGAAGAAATCTATGTTGACATAAAAGTAATTATTTAGATAGTTAAGGGTGACCAAAATTAATTGGTGATAGGGAGATTGGAATTCGATAGTAGGAAGAGGGAAAGAAGGAAAAATTGTAGGTGAATATGGACTGCGGGAAAGGAACGAACGAGGAAGCTGTCTGGTAAAATTTTGCAGAGAGCATAATTTAATCATAGCTAGCACATTGTTTAAGAATCATGAGAGAATATTGTATACATGGAAGTGACCTGGAAACACTGGAAGTTTTAAGATTGATTATATAATGGTTAGACAGATATTTCGTAGCCAGTTTTTAAATCGTAAGACATTTCCAGGGAAAAATGTGGACTCTTATCACAATTTATTGGTTTTGAACTGTAGATTAAAACTGAAGAAATTGGAAAAAGGTAGGAAATTAAGGAGATGGGAACTGGATAAATTGAAAGAACCAAGTGTTGTTGCGAGTTTCTGAGGGAGCATTGGGCAACGATGGACTTGAACAGGAAAAAGGAATACAGTAGAAGACGAATAGGTAGCTTTGAGGGATGAAACAGTGAAGACACCAGATGACCAAATAGGTAAAAAGACAAGGCCTAACAGAAATCCTTGGACAACACAGAAGATATTGAATTTAATTGATGAAAGGAGACAATATAAAAATTCAGAAAATGAAGCAGGCAAAAAAGAATACAAACGTCTCAAAAATAAGATTGACACGAAAAGCAAAACGGCTAAGCAGGAATGGCTAGAGGGCAATTGTAAGAATTTAGAAGCATATTGCACTAGGGGAAAGATAGATACCGCCTACAGGCAAATTAAAGAGGCCTTTAGAGAAAAGAGAAACAGCTGTATGAATATCAAGAGCTCAGATGGAAAAACAGCCTAAGCAAAGAAGGGGAAGTTGAAAGGTGGGAGGAGTATACGGAGTGTCTATCCAAGGGAGATGAGCTTGAAGGTAATGTTATCGAAATGGAAGAGGACGTAGATGCAGCTGAGATGGCAGATATGATATTGCGTGAGGAATTTGACGGACCACTGAAAAACCTAAGCCGAAACGAGGCCCCGGGAGTAGACGACTTTCCGTCAGAAATGCTGACAGCCTTGGTAGAGCCAGCCATGACAAAACTCTCCCGTCTGATGTGGAAGATGAATGAGAGGGGCTAAATACCCCCAGACTTTAGAAGAATATAATAATTCCAATCCCAAAGAAAGCAGGTGCTGACAGGTGCGAATAATAGTTATTAAACTATTAGTTTAATAAGTCATGGCTGCAAAATACTAACACGAATTCTTTCTAGAAGAATGGAAAAGCTGGCAGAAGCCGACCTCGGAGAAGATGAGTTTGGACTCCGGAGAAATGTAGGAGGAACACGGGAGGCAATACTGACCCTACAACTTATCTTAGAAGGTAGGTTAAGGAAAGGCAGACCTACGTTTATAGTATTCGTAGACATTGTAATTCTGTCAGAGACAACAAAGGACCTGGAAGAGCAGTTGAATGGAATGGACAGTGTCTTGAAAGGAGGATAAAAGATAATCATCGACAAAAGCAAAACAAGGATGACGGAATGTTAATGCTGAGGAAATAAAATAAGGAAACGAGACACTTAAAGTACCAGACGAGTTTTGCTATTTGGGTAGCGAAATAACTGCTGATAGGAGAAGTAGAGAGGATATAAAACGTAGACTGCCAGTGGCATTGAATGCATTTCTGAATAAGAGAAATTTATTTACATCGCATATAGATTTAAGTGTCAGAAAGTCTTTTCTGATAGTATCTGCATGGAGTTTAGCATCTTATGTAAGTGAAACATGGACGAAAACGGTTTAGACAAGAGGAGAATAGAAGCTGTTGAAATGTGATGCTACAGAAGACTGCTGAAGATTAAATGAGTAGATCACGTAACTCATGAGGAGATGCTGAACAGAACTGGGGTGAAAAGGAAGTGGCGGCACAACCTGACTAGAAGAAGGGATCGGTTGGTAGGACGCATTCTGAGACATCAAGGGAGCACCAATTTAGTACCGGAGGGAAATGTGGGAGGTAAAAATTGGAGAGGGAGATCAAGAGATGAATACGGTAAACACATTCAGAAGGATGTACGTTATTCAGAGATGAACAGGCTTGTACAGGTTAGATTAGCATGGAGTGCTGCATCAAACCAGTCTTCGGGCTGAAGACCACAACAACTCTAACTCATCTGTAATCAAACGTTTGACGCTGTTTTTTACATGACAGTTCGACTGTTTTGGATTCCGAGTTTACTGGTGTCCTTACATTTCCCCATTTGCTGCCCTTATCGTCCCTATAGTAATCCACCATTAGTCTCTGCTGCGCTTACACAAAGAGGTGACGAAAGTCATGAGATAGCGGTACGAACATATTAGATGGCGGTAGTATCACATACAGAAAGTAAAGTGCACTCGCGAAGCTTTTACTCTTTCTATTCAGGAGATTCATGTGAACAGGTGTCCGACGTGATTATGGCCCCACGACGAGAATTAACAAATTTTGATCGCGAAATGGTATTTGGAGCTAGACGCGTGGGACATTCCATTTCGGAAATCGTTAGAGGATTCAATAGCTCCCTATCCATAGTGTCAATAGTCTGCCGTGATTACCAAATTTTAGGCATTACCTCTCACCAAGGCCGACGGCCTTCACTTAAATACCGAGAGCAAAGGCGTTTGCGTAGAGTTGTCAGTGCTAACAGACAAGCAACACTGCGTGAAATAACCGCAGAAATCGATGTGGGACGTATGACGAACGTATCCTTCAGGACAATGCGGCCTAATTAGGCGTTAATGGACTATGGCAGCAGACGACCGACGCGAGTAACTTTGCTGACAGCACGATATCGCCTGTAACGCCTCTCCTGGGTTCATGAACATATCGAATGGACCCCAGATGACTGGAAAACTTGGCCTGGTCAGATTAACCCTGATTTCAGTTGGTAAGAGCCGATGGTAGGGTTTGAGTGTGCCGCAGACCTCACGAAGATACGGATCAAAGTTATGGCTCAAATGGTTCAAATGGCTCTGAGCACTATGGGACTTAACATCTATGGTCATCAGTCCCCTAGAACTTAGAACTACTTAAACCTAACTAACCTAAGGACATCATACACATCCATGCCCGAGGCAGGATTCGAACCTGCGACCGTAGCAGTCGCGCGGTTCCGGACTGAGCGCCTAGAACCGCTAGACCACCGCGGCCGGCGATCAAAGTTATCAACAAGACACTGTGCAAGCTGGTGGTGGCTCCATAGTGATGTGGGCTATGTTTACATGGAACGGGCTGGGTCCTCTGGTCCATCTGAGCCTATCATTGACTGGGAATGGTTATATGCGGCTACTTGGAGACTATTTGCAGCCATTCAACGATGTAATATTTATTGATTACAATGCGGAATGTCACAGGGCCACAACTGTTCGCGACTGATTTGAAGAACATTCTGGACAATTCGAGCGAAGGATTTGCCCACCCACATTACACGAAATGAATCCCATCGAACATTACTGGGGCATAATCGAGAGGTTAGTTCGTGTATAAAACCCTGCACCGGCAACACTTTCGCAATTACGGACGATTGCAGAGGCAGCGTGGCTCAGTATTTGGATAGAGGATTTCCAACGACTTGTTGAATCCATGCAACGCCGAGTTGCTGCACTAAGCCGAGTGAAAGGAAGTTCGACATGATATTAGGAGGTATCTCATGATTTACGAGGGGCGTTTGAAAAGTCCGTGCAAAGTCCGAGAGATGGCACTACTGGAGCGTATAGAGCTAATGTTTAGTTAGTAGCATCTTTGGAAAGAACTCACACAAAGTTTCAGCCATATTGGTCTATTTCTTTGTGTTTGGCATTCGTGTGAATCAAGGAAGTCGAGTGATTGTCAAAAAATGGACGAAAAAGAATTTCGTGTGGTGATTAAACATTACTTTATGAAAGGCAAAATGGCTCAGGAGACTAAAGAGAAGTGTGATAAACGTTTGTTCTTGTTCATACTATCAACGGACGCTGCTGTTGTTTCTGCGAGTCGCGACCTAGCAACACAATGAATTTTTGGTGACCATTCTCTAATTCGATACACAAACACGGGTGCGACGCATCTTGTGCTGTTGAGCTGCGGTCGAAATAATTAGTAAGATTTGTGCTCAGTCATCACACGAGGAAGTGTGACTGGCGGGTGCTAAAAGGAAACGCGCGTGTGCGTTCTGCATCTCTGCTGTTTACTGGCCGCCACTAATCAGTCGATACTCAACACTTCTGGGAACTGCTGTTTACTCAGGCGCACTCACTACGGAAAACAGTGAGTCAGCAAGTCGTCATAACGTCGAGCCAAATTTCTCTGCGCTACTACTGGGTAATCGAATAAGTTCCAGCCGCAAGATTTCTCTTCCACAGTTTTCTGTGGTTTAGATATGTAGTGCACGGTATCAGCGAACATGATTATGTTTCTAAGCCTTCTGGCTTTTCAGAATGATTCCTGTTGTAACACCGCAAATATGGAAGCCCTAATAAAAGCCCTCTGGTAGCAAAAGAAATAGCAACATTAGTTATCCTGACATTGACGGGAGGTACTGACAACAAAATTAACACTTTCAACTTATGTAGTCCTGTCTTCCTCAGTTGCGTGTAATATTACGGTACACTGATAATTTTTACTTATGGACCGTCTGAAAAAAAAAAAAATTGTATCACACCAAAACACACACACACAGAGCCCACAAAAAGAATTGTATCACACCAAAATACACACACACACACATACGCATAAGTAGAGCTCACAAAAAATTGTATGTATACCACACCAAAACACACACACAACACACACACACACACACAGCACAAAAAAATTATACCACACCAAAACACACACACACACACAGACACACACTCAGCACAAAAAAATTATACCACACCAAAACACACACACACACACAAACGCACACACAAATGCATACATGAACATATGACAGATACTTCAATAATTACACTCGAAAGTTTGGCAATAACATTCGATCTTTGGCAAAAACATTTGACAATCAGCAACAGAAACCAAAACATTGCATTGAAACAAGCGTTTAGTTCACAGTGCTGTGGAATGTGAAAAAAGAAACAGCAAATTAGAATTCATAAGAAGAAGAACAACACCAAAAATGCAACAGGAGCGTAATATGTAAAAATTGTCCACGCAACCTGTAAGTACAGTTCAAAACATTACTACTTAATAGGAAATACCAACCACTAGAACTGTTTATAACCCGTAGGTACAGTGACAAAAATGTAAATTAAATAGCAAACATATGTACATATTCCAGGCCACTGATGATGCCTTGCAGAAAATAAGGGCGAAACGTGTATGGCACTAAAATTGTGTTTTATTCAGTTGCTGTCAGACAGTCCATAAGTAAAAATTATCAGTATACCGTAAAATTAACACTATTGCAAGTTTGACTAACAGGAATACTATGTAACTAATAACATTTATTATAAAGAAAGGACTAAATGAAAGATTATCAGATGATACGAAGTCTGAAACTTTAAATAAATAATTCAAAATATATTTTTTACGAAGGTTAAAGCCCAGAACATAAATAGATCAGAGATAACATTTATCCAAGAAGAGAGTTCTAGCCTCATCGAGCTGTAAGTTCGCTTTGACTACAATGTAACACTGCAGTGGAGATGTTAATTCAGTAGTAGTAAGCCTATTGAACGCTACTAGATTGTTTCAAACAGATATGAAGCTTTAAAAGTTTTCCAGTATCGACTTGACGAACTAGTCAGAATTTCGAACTGAAGTAAAATAACATTTGCGGTTTAGCCAGACAACGGAGCAGTTACTATATGTGAAAGAAAAGTAAATCGTGTGATACCTGATTAACGCTGGGTCTTAGCCTTCATGATCTGTGATTGTCACGAACGTCAAAGGACACAGCAATATGCCAACCGCCGACATAAACTTTATCATTAGCCTTTAGTAGGAAACACCTACACTCGATAACGAAGAACTTAGTTACGCCGTGTTGTCGGAAGCTGAAGTCAATGTCAGAATCGCTGATGCAAATAGATTCAAGACCCTGAATGACAGATCGGTGTGTTTTCAGTGCAGGTTTAAATAATTACGAAGTTCAATAAACTCCAATATAACTTTAATGCTTCGTGTAGGCTACGTCATTTAATGGAAATTTACTGTGTAATTGTGAAATTAACTATGTCTTGCGAGAACGCAGACGTTATAGTGATTTTATTAACAGTGAACAACAAGTTTACACCGAAATACGACAATTTCTGCACGTTGTCAGAAGAGTATTTTATCTCTGGAATTACGTCGTATTAGTTGTTGAATTAACATCTTAGCGACGCCTTGACGACGCTATATTAATGAAGAAACTAACATCCTTGCAAAACTATGATGTGGCATCGGCTTGTGTGATGGACTTAATAATTCAAGATATCCTATTATCTGCGTTTGAACACTCATTCGCAAACCGGGCATAAGAACTACAGTTATCAAGCTTATTAGCCTGTCGCGAACACGCGGAGCATATTTGGTTAATTGTTTCGGATCAAGGGTACCGAGTGGTGCAGTCGCTGTGGATTCGAGGTAAAGAAGATCGACAGACTTCGAACACCAGTGCTTCATTTTTAAACAAGGGCTGCTTACACATTTCGGCGTGCTGCTCCATCGATACGCTGATATCAGTCTAAGGGAGAGTGTCTGAAACTAATGAACCAAGTGAGGCGTTTGTGCCGGCCGCGGTGGTCTAGCAGTTCTAGGCGCGCAGTCCGGAACCGCGCGACTGCTACGGTCGCAGGTTCGAATCCTGCCTCGGGCATGGATGTGTGTGATGTCCTTAGGTTAGTTAGGTTTAAGTAGTTCTAAGTTCTAGGGGACTGATGACCACAGTAGTTGAGTCCCATAGTGCTCAGAGCCATTTGAACCATTTTTTGAGGCGTTTGTTTTTAACAGTTGCAGATCGGAGTTGTCGCGATCGACAGACGCTGTTCCATGTCAACCAGACTGGGACAACCATCACCATTGAGCCGACACAAATAAAACGCCACACTGTTGTTGAAAAACTGTCCTGGTGTCCTCAAATACTCTTAGGGGCTAGAGCAACGTTACCGATTGTCATCATAGGTGGCATGTCTTCAGTGTTTCATTTTTAAACTAATAATATTACAGCATAGGGTGATGGACTTAACCATTCAAGATATCCTATTATCTGCGTTTGAACACTCATTCGCAAACCGGGCATAAGAACTACAGTTATCAAGCTTATTAGCCTGTCGCGAACACGCGGAGCATATTTGGTTAATTGTTTCGGATCAAGGATACCGAGTGGTGCAGTCGCTGTGGATTCGAGGTAAAGAAGAACTTTCAGAACGCCGGAAAAACTTTTCTTGCGATATCTCAATCATTCTCTCGAAGAATTAAACTGTGTCAAGTCCCGAGATCAGTACATAATATCGACTTGATCGGAAACTCATCTGTGCCTCTGCCCCATCAAAGACGTGAGGTGTTCAGACTTCAGTGTTGGGTTGCTGCAGCGGGATTGTTGTTAGTGTGTCTTAAAGTGTGCGGGCACCCTTTGTAATGTGGAAATGACCACTAGATGCCACAAGAGGCGGACCCGCCAGTATAAACGGAGGCGGGGAGTATTGTGTTGTCAGTAAAGAACCACTAATAGCAGATTGCGTCGATCAGGAGAGGTCAGTGACTTCGAAGGTGGACTAGTCATTCGATGTCACCTGAGTAATAAATTCATCAGGGACATTTCAACCAAGTCGATTGTTTGTGACGCGTCTGTGAAGTGGAAAGGCAGACAGACCTCGTACATGATGGACAGAAACCGTCGAGCATTGATGCTGGATATAAAAAATCGCATGAAGCCAGCGGAAGGAATCACTCGTGAGTTAGAAAGTGCTACCTGCAGTCCAGCTAGCACAATGACTGAGCGTAGGGAGTTGAAAAGAATGGGGTGCAATGGTCGGGCTGCTCCTCAAAAGCCACGCATTTCTGTAGTTAATGCTAAGAGACGCTTGAAATGATCTAAAGAACGACGACATTGGATAATGGGCGACAGGAAACGTTTGCCTAGCTGTGGCATCCGATGTAAAGATTTGGGTTTGACGAATCCCTTGAGAACGTTATTTGTCGTCGTCTTTAGTGGCAACAGTGCAGTACACAGGAGATGGTGTTACTGATTCGGGGTATGTTTGGCGGTTAGGGTGTCGACCTCTTACTGCGCTAATGAAAACGCTAATTGCAGAAGGATACGAGGGTTAGTCAAATGAAAACCTTAAATATTTTTTTAAATATTATTTATTGTGCAGAAGTGGTACAAAGCTGTATCACTTTTCAACATAATCTTCCCCACGCTCAACCCAAGTCCTCCAGCGCTTACAAAATGCATAACTTCCTTTAGAAAAAAATTCTTTTGGTAGTCCGCACAACCACTCATGCACTGCGTGGCGTACCTCTTCATCAGAGCGGAACTTCTTTCCTCCCATTGCGTCTTTGAGTGGTCCAAACATATGGAAATCACTTGGGGCAAGGTCTGGTGACTATGGTGGATGAGGAAGACACTCAAAATGACGGTCTGTGATTGTTGCAACTGTTGTACGGGCAGTGTGGGGCCTAGCATTGTCATGTTGCAAAAGGACACCTGCTGGTAGCAATCCACTTCACTTTGATTTGATTGCAGGCCGCAGATGATTATTTAGGAGATCTGTGTATGATGCACTGGTGACAGTGGTCCCTCTAGGCATGTAATGCTCCAAAATGACGCCGTTTTCGTCCCAAAAGAAGAGTCAGCGTAACCTTCCCTGCTGATGGTTCTGTTCGAAACTTCTTTGGTTTTGGTGATGAGGAATGGCACCATTGCTTGCTCGCTCTCTTCGTTTTCGGTTGGTGGAAGTGAACGCAGGTTTCGTCCTCAGTATCGATTCTTGCAAGGAAGCCATCACCTTCTCGTTCAAAGCGCCGAAGAAGTTCTTCACAAGCATCAATACGTCGTTCTCTCATTTCATGAGTCAGCTGCCGTGGCACCCATCTTACAGACACTCTGTGAAACTGGAGCACATCATGCATAATGTGGTGTGCTGACCCGTGACTAATCTATAAACATGGTGCAATGTCATTCAGTGTCACTCGGCGGCTTTCCTTCACTATGGCTTCAACTGCTGCAATGTTCTGTGGAGTCACAACTCGTGCCTGACCTGGACAGGGATCATCTTCCACTGAAGTCACACCATTTGCGAACTTCCTACTCCATTCGTAGACTTGCTGCTGTGACAAACATGCAACACCGTACTGAACCTCCACTCGTCGATGACTTTCAATAGGTTTCATACCTTCACTATGCAAAAACCGAATAACAGAACGCTGGTCTCCTGGTGCAAGTCGCAAGTGGAGTGGCCATCTTTATACTGATACTGCGACAGTATGTGTGCATCTGTACTATGCTGCCACCTACAGGCCATTCTGCATGCTGTTTGTAGCACGCTTACCAATTTGCAGGATAACGGCGCGAAATTTCGATTTATTATTACAAATTTAAGATTTTCATTTGACTCACCCTCGTATGAACACATTTTACAGCATTTCTGGTCAGTACAGTAGAGGAACAGTTCGGCGACGATGACTGTTTATATCGGCATGACAATGCACCATGTCATAAAGCAGTATCTCTGAGGCAATGGTTTGTGGATAATAACATTCCTGACATGGACTAACCTGCCCAGACTTCCGACATGCACTCAAGGGATAGTTAGAGTGTCGAGTTCGTTTAAGACCCAAGCATCGAAAATTACTACCCTCTCTGGTTTCGGCTCCTGAGGGAGAATGGGCTGCCATTCCTCCACAGACATTCACACACTTCATTGAAACTGTCCCCAGTAGAGTTAAAGCAGTCATAACGGCAAAGGGTGGATACAGCTCATATTAATGTCCACCAATAAATGGGTGTCCAGATAATTTTGATCAGTTAGCAAAATTACGTTTTAATATACAACTGTTTCAAAGGGTTCAAATGGCTCTGAGCACTATGGGACTCAACATCTGAGGTCATCAATCCCCTAGAACTTAGAACTACTTAAACCTAACTAACCTAAGGACATCACACACATCCATGCCCGAGGCAGGATTCGAACCTGCGATCGTAGCGGTCAGGCGGTTCCAAACTGAAGCGCCTAGAACCTCACGGCCACAGAGGTTGGCGCAACTGTTTCCATATTATTTTGAAAAGATATGACCACCTTAGCTGTAAGCCCTTCTGTTTAAGGACACGAGTGGTTCCGCAGCATTTTAACTGCGTCATCAGGTGCAATAGAGTCAAGTCACCTTCCGATCAAGAAAAGAGAATGGGATGACGCAGCGTTCATCGTCAGCAACTTCTCGTTAAGCAGCGGACGTCAAACAAAAAACAACACAGAACGCTCCCGTGCTACCATGAGTAACATCATCCGATGAGTTAGCGGGGTTCCCATATACCGAAATTAGTGACCAATGTATAGACCACTTATAATCATCTACGGGATAACATAAAATTTGGGCAGCTAACAGTCTTTAACGGCGTCGCCAGTTGCCACACAATCCAATGCACGCGCTTGCTGCGGGAAAATGAGGGACCATCAGCTGCTCAAATTTCACATTATCCGTAGAGTATTATATACGGTCTGTGCTTTGATCTCTAATTTCGGTATATGGAGACCCGTGGTAACACGGGAGCGTTCTACGTTACTTCATATTTGGCGCCCGCTGCTTGATGAAAAATTGCTAACGCTGAATGCTGAGTCATGCCATTCTCCATTCTCTTTTCTCGATCGGGACATGGCTTGATTTTGTGGCGCCTGATGATGCAGCTAATTCGCTGCGGGACCGCTCGTACCTACACATAAAGGACTTTCAAAATGGTATATCCAGACAGTGGCCGGCCTGACTTCAAAGTCTGGTGTGTTTCAATATTACTTATAGCTATGGTTTTGAAAATTTATAATGTAATATTTCCAGTGTATGTCATGGGAAGATGTAAGTGCAAAGTTCGCAGTAAATATCATAAGACTTACGGTTTATGGCTGCCACGGTAAGAATGTTAACTGGACAGTTTGCAGTACGAATTTGTCTTTCGACAGGGAGAAAGAATCGACATCGTTAAGTCGTGCGAGTCATATGAACATGTCGTTCAATAAAAATTGGCGAAACTTAAAAATCCTAAGAGGTTTTGCTGTAATGTAAAATCAGCAAGAGATTTGAAATCCGTTATTCATTCATCTAGTAACCACACTGGCACCGAAACGAACGATAACAAAGAAAAGACCGAAATATTCGATTCGGAGATGCGAAACTGTATCACCGCGGAAAATCTTAATACAGTCCCTCCTTTCGATCATTGTACGATCTTCGTAAAGGCAAACACTGAGGTAACCGATCGCGGAATAGAAAAGCATCTGCAAGCACTTAGTACTGGAAAGGCATCAGGACCGGATGAGATACTTACAAGATTCTACAAAGACATGCGAAAGATCTTTCTCCCCTTTTAGTAGCAATTTATCGTAGATCGCTGGACCAACGAAGGGTGCCTAGTGACAGAAAAAAGCGCAAGTAATTCCCGTTTGCAAGAAGGGGCTTAGGACAGATTACAGACCATTATCGTTGACGTCAATCTGTTTGAGAATTATGGAACATGTTTCATACTCAAGAATTATGATTTTTGAGAAGAAAAATATCCTCTATAAAAACAGAGGTCTTGCGAAGCAAAGCTCTCTCTGTTCCTCCATGAGGTCCATAGTGCTGTAGACATCGGCGCCCAAGTTGTGTTAGTAGGCTGGTTAATGAAAAAATACAAGCTTATTTAGTATTGTAACAGGTTTGCAATTAGATTCAATACATCTTTGTAGACAGATCATAACACGTCGCCCTCAACGGAACTAATCGACAGATGCAAAGCTAATTTCCGGAGTACCACAAGGAAGTGTGGTAGGACCGTTACTGTTAGAAAGCATTGGTAGCTCTTTAAAACAAACATACATGAGACCATATTGAAAAAGAATGAATCATAAGTTGAACTGCATGTGAGAGTGGGTCAATAGCTGATGTGAGTGCCATGTTCAGTAAAAAGGAACGTTATGGGCTATGTTTTGTCAACAATAAGGTAGCTAGAAATAAAGCACTAGGTCAATTACAGCAGGGTAAAGGTAGGGATTAATTGTGATAGTGTCAAAAGAGTCCTCTCAGTACTGATGCATCAAAACGTACCTTTCGAGTCTTTCATGAAGACATTCTATCAAAAGGACTGGCTGGGAATTTGAGTCCCTCTATGTTTAGCTAATAGAGGGTTTGAACAGACGAAACAGTCAACCTGCAGTCATTTTGCTCGTGACCACAGAGAGTACACTTCCCTCATGTGCTGTTCCTACAGACACCACCTACTTATCAGCACAAATTACTCGAGACGTGAAATGAGTATTCAAATCTTACTGTTGATGATCAGGGGTAGGTATCCTTTGCATAAGGAGATACAGATTTTACTTGACTTTGTTCAACAGCGAGTGCATGTTTGACATTAACTTCATTGCAAACTGGTACATAAGTTGGATGATACATAATTATACAACAAAAACTGAAATCTCTAATGTGTATACAGAACTATTGTACTTATTTTAAATATTGTGAATTTCTTGTAACTTACAGTGTTAGTTATAAGAATTATAATGCCAGGAGATGACAGCAAAATCAATATTTTAGTTATTTTGTGTCTACAATACAGTGGAAAGAATACATGATTAAATTTTTAGGTCATTTGGTAGTATGCAGGGGTGCGAAATTTAGAACTCAAAGTGACCACGTCTAGTGGCTAAAACATCTCAATTCAGATGAGCATCGAGTTGAACTGAGCTTTGCTGACAGTAGGGGTACGTCATTCCATACTGCTTCAACTCTCTGCCAGAGTCTACAGTTGTAGTGGCTGTCGAGTGGTGACATCCCAGTCTCTTGGTAACTGGTAACCAAATGTTCCCAGTGGGTGGTGGGAGACCTGGAGAATGAGCTGCGCAGGGCAATAGTCAAATACCCTCTGTAGTATAGTGGTGCAACCCGGAACAGGACTCTGACACTAACATTAAAAAAAAAAAAAAAACCACAGTTCAATTAACATGGCGAATAAAAAGCTAAAAAAAATTCTGCCAGACATTTATCCATTAAACAGTCGAACAAAGAGATCTGTGGTAAAGTCAAGCAGACAAATGCTGAAAAAGATAACTAAATAAAAATAAAAAAGGTTGAAAAAGGCTGACAATTGGTCCATTACACACAGGGCTGGAGCAGAATGGAACCACTTTAATAAATGTGTAAGGGTTATTACTAAATCACATTTTGTTACAAGTTTAACTCAAAATCTAATCATATTTTCTAAAATGTATGAAAACACAATAAACACATGAGTTTACAAGTGACAGAATGCTAGTGACTTTGGGATCAAAATTCACAGATGAGTTTAGTTTATCATCTCCACTGTCAGTTCCTGCACAAGAGTTTTGAGCTCATTTATAACATGACACACAAGCCACCCAACCTTCAGTCGACCTTGAATATAAATTGTTGTCATCAAGGCACTCAGCATCAGCCCCGTGTGCTGCACTTTCAACATTTGTTTTATTCTTATTTGATTTTTTCATGCATGACAGTGCACTCACATGTGTCAATATGGACAACCATCAGCTGTATAATGGAATGATTACAATGAATATTTGTGGCAGACAGGGCTTGCACCTGGATTTCCCACTTATCACAAGCAGTTGCTTACGGTTAGGCTATATGAGCATGAGCGACAGCCAGCCCCAAACATCCATATATTATCAACCACATTTCTACAGCTTGTACTCTTACATTCATTGTGTATGTTCCTGTACAGGGAAGACATTTTAATTGAAAGTAACTTGCCCGGTTTTGGCGGATAAATGCAGTGGACTATCGTATGAATTTTTCATGTTCCTTTCCCTTTTCTCAGGAATGAATTTCTGTATATTTTTGGCCTTTTCATACTGTTCTTGCTTTTTTTTATTAGGTGTTTCAATAGCTGCCTGAAATTGATTCTTGTAGGGAGACAAAGTCATAGTCACAGCACAACTTTTCTTTTTGTAGCTCTCCTTACTTTTGCATCAACTTTTGGAATGACAATAATGTGTTGTGGAGAAACTTTGGGAAATGGTCTGAACATGAATGGAAAGCTGTTTCCTCAATGGAACTACTTCTTTCTGGTGCAGGCTATTTCAGCAAGTTACCAGAGACGGGAGTCATTGCTGGTTCTATGACTGTGTCAGACTAATTGATGAGCTTTGCCTCTCGTCTTCCATAGGCTGATCAGCTGATACTGATGATAAGAAGTCTGCATAAGTGAAGACACCCATGTTGACAGGCTAAATTCCTTTAGCCTCAAACCTTTTGACTGCAAATCTCATGGTCGCAGCATTCAGAAATATTGAGCCAAAAATAGATGCTACTACCAATACAGTGATGAATTTTCTAGGATGTGTTCTGAGATACTTTCAAGTTTCTTGCCCATTGTATGAACTAGAGGCCTTCATAGGGGCACATCAAGGGGCTACAGCCCATGAAAAGAATGTGGCAGAAGGTATAGCATAACCACATCATGTTCTCTCACCAAGTAAATGAGATGAAAATTCCTTGTATGTATTGAGTGGTAATCTAGAACCAATAGCACCACTTTAACCTTGGAAACACTACAAATTTCTTGAACCACTTTGTAAAATCTCAGTGTTCATCCTATCTGATTTACTGCATTCTGCCCAACCACTTGCAGGGAGACCCCACTCAAACTCCTATGCATCCTTTTCCTGGGGAAGATCATCATAGGAGGCATGGTATCAGCTGAAATACATATTGCTGCTGTTATGGTTTCTCCCCCCTCTGATGACATAAGAATGCTTACTTAATTCTTTCCTTGGACAGCAATTATCTTCAAATCTCCCTTGTGTTGGCACATATACCTGTCTCATAATAATAATAAATTCAATCTGTAGACAGCTTATACTTATCAATAATTCCTATCAAAGGCTCAAAAAACTTGCATAAGTTCACATGATTGAAGCCCATTACTTGAGCACTGGAGGTAGCCTCCAGCTTTCTAATACCCAAGTCAGCTGCTTATAAGAAACTGAGTGATCCAGACTTCAATCACTATTTTTGTGCATGTTTTTCTCTGCCAACTGAAAAGCTAAAGTTCTGAATCCTATATCATCAGTCCAAACAATCTAATTTATACATCTTTTAAATAACTGACAAGCTCTAACTCTTGCTCATTCAAAATACATGAAAAAATTTTCCCTTTGAGTTGTCAATTTGAAAAAACTCATTTTCAAGTCCACCCCAAACTGCTCGCTAAAGAGTTGGTTTAGGAATGTTGAACTGAATATAAGTCCCATTTCCTTTTTCACAAGAGCTGTCATTGCCTCTTCAATGTTTTCTGTAGACCAACTATGACGATAAGTTTTGCGTTCATATCTGCCTACCATATATGAAAACAGAAGAATTGTGACTAGCAGCAACTTGAAATTTTTTTAAATTTAGTAATGTGTCTTAGAAGTGTTAGAATATAAATGAATACTAAGAAGTAAACACTAGGAAACAATAGCATACTACCTGGGACAGAAAGGAACCTTGGCCCATTCAGCACCTGTCCATTCCACCCCAACCTGTGAGGTTAGGTGTAATTCAACACCTACAAAGCACTTTGAAAAATAAACATCATCTAAATGCATTAAAATAAAGGGCCTAGCAAGCTTTTTGCGATTTTAAGAAAGATAAAACTAGCAGATAAAGTGTTTTTGCTTATTTTGCAGATAAAGAGTCACTAATATTGCAATATGCATGCAAAAAACAAGTGAAAACCCATTACTGGTACAACACTTAAAGACAGACTCATCTACAATGGTTTTTTACCATGCTTGTCACTTGGATGATAGTTCTTGAAAGTGATTCTAGAGTGCACCACTTTGCAGCCAAAATAAATCCCTAGTCCCATTCTGCCCCAGGCTTACATCCTGCCCCAGCTTCTTCCAGATTAGGACAGCAGGAAAAAGTTGCAAGCTTGCATTATCTTGTTGAAAGGGCACTGCCATCAGCTTTAGATATGACAGTAATGTAACCACTGCTGTTCAAATTACTGAGTATATAAACCAGAAATGATTGTGTTGTGTATCCAGTGGCAACAGTGCCATTATCCCAGGTCCTGGGCAATATGATGATGACAAATTTGGTCTTGCAACATTTGTTCTCCTTGGAGCCTCTAAATGTGGATGAAACCATCAGGATGTTGCACACTGTTGGGACTTGGCTGAAAAGACAATGTGTTGCTACTCCTAAACCCAGTGTAGTTATTAGGAGAACACCTCTCTATCTTGTTGGATCAAGGGAACCACAACAATGGTCACCACACTCACAGTCTGTGGTGCTCCAAATGCCATTGACTGTCCATGAGGATAGTTGTCTTGTTTAAAATAAACACATTGCCTGATCTCTGTAACGCTTTCGCGATTACTGAATGATCCTGTAACAAAGCGCGCTGCTCTCCCTTGGATCTTCTCTATCTCTTCTATCAAACCTATCTGGTAAGGATCCCACACTGCTGAGCAGTATTCAAGCAGTGGGCGAACAAGTGTAGTATCACAGTATCACTGTTGTACAATCCTGTATAGCTGATCAATGGTGTGTTTGTCCTCTCTGGTGCCAATCATGTGAGGCACTTGAGATTCTGCATAACGTTGATTACAGCCCTTCTGAACTCATTGATTGCATATACCCATTACAGCCATGGGATAATGACCACTGTGAGCAGCAATGTCATGCTGTCACTGTCAAATTCTGACATATGCTGGTAGACTTTATCTACATCTACATCCATACTCCGCAAGCCACCTGACGGTGTGTGGTGAAGGGTACTTTGAGTACCTCTATCGGTTCTCCTTTCTATTCCAGTCTCGTATTGTTCGTGGAAAGAAAGACTGTCGGTATGCCTCTGTGTGGGCTCCAATCTCTCCTATCCTATCCTTATTATCCTTTTGCGAGATATACATAGGAGGGAGCAATTTACTGCTTGACTCCTCGGTTAAGGTATGTTCTTGAAACTTCAACAAAAGCCCATACCAAGCTACTGAGCATCTCTCCTGCAAAGTCTTCCACTGGAGTTTATCTATCATCTCTGTAACGCTTTCGTGATTACTGAATGATCCTGTAACAAAGCGCGCTGCTCTCCCTTGGATCTTCTCTATCTCTTCTATCAAACCTATCTGGTAAGGATCCCACACTGCTGAGCAGTATTCAAGCAGTGGGCGAATAAGTGTACTGTAGCCTACTTCCTTTGTTTTTGGATTGCATTTCCTTAGGATTCTTCCAATGAATCTCAATCTGGCATCTGCTTTACCGACAATCAACTTTATATGATCATTCCATTTTAAATCACTCCTAATGCCTGCTCCCAGATAATAAATGGAATCAACTGCTTCCAGTTGCTGACCTGCTATATTGTAACTAAATGATAAAGGATCTTTCTTTCTATGTATTTGCAACACATTACACATGTCTACATTGAGATTCAATTGTCATTCCCTGTACCATACATCAATTCATTGCAGATCCATTGTTACAACCTCTCTATATACCACAGCAACATCTGCAAAAAGCCTCAGTGAACTTCCGATGTTATCCACAAGGTCATTTATGTATATTGTGAATAGTAATGGTCCTACGACACTCCCCTGCGGCACACCTGAAATCACTCTTACTTCACTTTATCCTTCTTATACAGAGCATAACACAATCTTCTCACAAATAAACAACATTCAAATGCAGTTTCTGAATGAGAAACCCACTGTGTAATCTTACCTCATACACATAAAGGACATGGTGCTACTCCTATGCTACTACTACCTATTTTGTGCAGTTGTACAGAAATGATAACCACTTGCATATCCAAGCATGTAATACGCTTCATGCCAATTGGTTATTCGTTCAATTTCACCTACTTAGTGATACAGTTTTGATGGCCAGCAGTGTAGCTGCATCTAGAAGCGTAGTTCATTTCTCAAAATACCAATGACATTGTGCTGCTTGCCCCTAGCGCTGATAAATTTCAACAGTGCCTGTAAGATCTGAATGAAACAAGCTTGAAAATAGAGCTGGAAATCAATTACAATAAGTGTAAACTAATGAAATATAACACTGAAAATATTATGTAAAGTTAACTATGAAGTCATATAACCTGTTTATGAACTGTTGTGTTTAAAACAAAAAGAAAGGAAATGAGATTAGAGTTTAACATCCCAGCAACATTGAAGTTGTTAGAGATGGAGCAGAAACTCAGAATGATTCAAGGATGTGGAAGGAAATTGGCCATGCCCTTTCAATGAAAACATCCGAGCATTTTCATGGAGTGATTTAGGGAAATCAAAGGAAACCTAAATTGTAATGGCTATGGATTCAAACTGTCGTCCTCTTGAATGTGAATCCAATATGCTACCACTGTACCACCTCACTCTGTGTATTTGGCAAAAGAAATGAACAGAAGATTAAAGATGAACAGAAGTTCTTTTGGTAAACCAAATAGAAATTCCAAAACAAAGCCTCTAATTTGTCTGAAAAGAAAATCATGCACTCAGTCTAAGCTACCAGTTTTGATCTCTGGCAGTGTGGTGATACAAAAACTTAGGCTTGCTTGGTGTGCAGTTGTGAAAATTCCTAGGAGTTCAGAGTGAATAGGAGAGACATCAAAATCAACAAATCAATCAGGAAAGAGACTTGATCACTAAGCATAATTATGACTGTAATAAAATGGTAAGGGTTGATAAATGGAGTTAGGCAGGACAAGAAAATGTTCTCCATTTAATCTGGTACCACCACAATGCATGCTGAGACAACATGATGCTACTGAATGCGTGCATCTACATGTCCTCCAGGACAAGGTGATAATTTTTGTGATAATTACTGTCCAGTATTCAATAGAAAAGTCAGCCATTTGCCCTAAATTACATCACTCAATGTATTCCAGTGAAAAACTTTCTCTTTTCAATGATTTCTTAAGTGACCAAGATTCTCCAATTGAAACAAATTTTTGCTGCTTGTTTCACAAACTTTGATTCTATAATGAACCGTTATACATGACAACTGTAGACAATTATAAGGAATAATAAGAAACACAAAAATCAGTTTAATCCAATTGGTTTTTTTATTATTCTTGCATATCTAGAATTCAGCTAAAAATAGCCACCTTCAGTGCATTTGAGTGAGTTATATTGTAGTGAACTCATAGCAGTACATGTCACCATATAACTTTACTGGTGTATAAAACTGCCTATACACCAATAAAGTTATACAGCGACATCTACTGCAGTGGGTTTGTTGGATTACAAGCAAGGAAACTACCTGAACACCAGTAAAGTTGTATGACAGCATGTACTGCTGCAATGAGTTTGTTGGGTTATAACTCACCCAAATGCACCTAACACCACTATCTTTAGCAAAAATCTGGAAATGTAAGAATAATAAAATAACCAGTGGGATTGCATCTGATTGCTGTGTTCCTATTATTCCTTATAACTTTTTTGTTTTGTTTTCTTTTTTGTCTCATGAGACCAAGTCTATGAGGATTTGAATCTAAAGTACATACCTTCTTTTTTTTCCTTGCATTGGAAGCTTTCCTATTTTTCTAGTTATATTTTCACTGAATTAACACATCCAAGTTTTGATGAACAATTTTCTCTAAATCAAATGCTATTGTTAACATTCAGTCATCTTCTGATTAATTTTTCTGTGTAACTTAATGTCTTAATGACATTGGGTATGTACAGTCTCAGAATAATCTCACAGCTCAAACTCAAAAAAATCACAAGTTTGTTTGCATGGCCGTCCTCTGTAGCAAGCATAGGAGTACGTCGCAGTTTTTTATGTAAAAAAGGAATTACTTACAATTTGCTGATCTGGTTTCCTCCCATCTGGTCTGGAGGTTACACTACCACATTATTTGTGTTTATGTGTCAGTAATAAAGTAGTAGTGTAACCTCCAGACCAGATGAGAGGAAACACAGAGCAGCAAATCATAAGTAATTACTTTTTTACATAAAAAATAGCAATATGAACTGTTTAATAATCTAAGAATAACAAAACTGTATTGTTACAGATCCCACTGATGATGCATTAGAACAAAAAAAAGGCAAAACACATATGGGATAAATAAATTAAATGGCAGCAGGAAAGGGTGGTTTTATTTACAAAAAAGTATTTCAAAAATATCAACTGAATAAAAACTTTACTGAACAGAAGCTGACATGAACTTTCCTGTTACAGCATCACAAACATCAATCTTTTTCCCTTCTATACCAAGGAACACAGTGGTTAGCAGTGAGTTTGGGTGCCTTCTACCCTCATGGCTTCAGCATCTGCCACTGGCTGTTTCCCACTGCCCAGTTTTCCAGATATCCCAAATAGAGTAAACAATAAACAGTATTAGAACAACTGAGAAATATTTATGTAATTGATCACTAGCAATTCAATTAGGATACAGTAGTCACCCAGCATCTGAAAGGGTTATTATGGATTGCTGAGGTAGGTGCAGTGCAACATGGAAAGTTAAATTTTCCTTTAATGGCTAGTTTTAGGTAGAATTGTTGTTACCATTCAGGGCTTTGTTTATAGATTAGTTAATGGTGTTTGTAATGCAACAGTCACCCAGCTCAGTTGCACTGCAATAAAAGAGCTGATTTCCCAGTGACTCCCAGCCCCTCCTTGCCACACATCAAACCAAGAGAAAGGGTGGGAAGTAGTATCTTTTGCTAGTAAGAGAGAGCTTCATTGAATATGAATATCTAGCACTAATCAAGAATTAAAGATGGGAGTACCGGCAATATTCTAAAATTCTTCACTCTGTCGAAAAGAAAAAACCTGAAGATGACAGAGGGAATTTGGAGCACATGAGAATTTTTAGAAGTTATCATTATCCAATGATAATCTAATTTTAAGTAAATCAGCATTTGTCATTTAGTTACTGTGGCACATATTGTAACTAACATATTGTGTTACACGTAGCTTTCCCTAAAAGAAGAGTATATACTATCCACATTTATTAACTCTATTTTCGAATTTGCTAACAACTATAACTGAACTCAGAAAGTTTTAGGAAACTAGTAATCCTTACCACAGGTTTTTCTGTTGCCTTAAAAGAAATCTGATTCTGTTAATTTCTTCAGTTCTCATATGGAACTAGTAATTTCTTCGCTCAACAGATTAAAACACAATCAGCAGGCTTAGTTAAATTTTTTTGTTATCTGTCCTGTAATACATTGCACCAACCATTAAATGAAGCCCCACCGTGAATGCCGTTCTCAAACACAGAATGAGTTGGTTTTCATTCATAAGGAGCTGGAAATTGCCCTGACTACTGTCAAACAGGTGGCGGTGGTGGTGGTTAGTGTTTAACATCCTGTCGGCAACAAGGTCATTAGAGACGGAGCGCAAGCTCGGGTTAGAGAGGGATTTGGAAGGAAATCGGCTGTGCCCTTTCAAAGAAACCATCCCGGCATTTGCCTGAAACGATTTAGGGAAATCACGGAAAACCTATATCAGGATGGCTGGAGACGGGATTGAACCGTCGTCCTCCCGAATGCGAGTCCAGTGTGCTAACCACTGCGCCACCTCGCTCGGTGTCAAACAGGTGGCAGCACTATGAATTGGTGCACTGGATGAGCTCCCGAAAGTCGTGCACTTATAATACTGGTAGAAAGGTACCTCAAGTACTATAATCTCCTGTGGATCCCGTCTCCTCTGCAGAAAGTATAGGATCTGTCATTACTCACCCACTTGACTGCAAGCAGCATTTCAGTGTTAGAACTAGGTATCCTGCACAGGATGGATGGAGACCAGGGAGGATTCAGGGTGTTACACCAATTCCCCTAACCAACAAGTTTGAGGTGCTGTCCTTTACTGAAACTGAAATCAAATGAGTGGGACTCACTTCACCTGTTTTGGGAAAACCTGTTTTGTCTAGTGTCAAGAGGAGGCAAGCGCAGAAGAATAGGAGTCTACTAATCACTGGCATTTCAAATTAATAGCAAATGATGGTACCCCTTAGGGAAATGGCAGCAAGGGGCAAGATATGACAGAGGTATAATCAGTGTGTGTACCTGGCTGCCTTATTCAAGATGTTGAAGAGGCTGTTCTGGCAGTCATTGAGTGAACAGGGTCAACCAACTGCAGATTGTGGCACACATTGGAAAAAATGATGCCTGTTATCTGGGATCTGAGATCATACTTGGAACATTCCAGTGACAGGCAGAGAAGGTTGAGAAAACCAGCCTTGCACATGGAATTTCAATGAAGCCTGTACTTTGTACCACTGTCCCCAGAATTGATAATGCCCACTTAGTTTGGAGTTGAGTGGAAGGACTGAACCACGGACTTCGAAGGTTATGTATGCTACAAGCAGCATTGAGAACTTTAGGGTTCCTCTAAATGGGTCAGGTGTGCACTACACATCAGAGGCCGCCACCCATGCCTGATACCCCTGCCTGTGTGATGAGTGCACACAAAGATTTGGCAACTCTCCACCCAGTCCAGATAATAATAGCTGTAGGAAACCCAGCAGTATCAATGTAAGATCAAAAGAAATACCTGCCACAGGTGAGAGTATTAAATTCATAGTGGTTAACAGCTGAAGCATCCACAACAGAGTGCTAGTTTGAAGAGCTCCTGAAAAGCAGTGAAACTCACATAATACTAGGTACAGAAAGCTGGTTGAAAACTGAAATTAATAGCAGTGAGATTTTTAGGGAAAATTTAAGTGTATATCAAATAGGTTAATGGGAAATGTAGGTGGTGTTCTTATCACAGTAGACAAAAAACTCAAATCCACTGAGATAGAAATTGAAGCTGCATGTGAGATTATTTGGGCAAGACTCAGTATCAGGGGTGCTCATGAAATGATAACTGTATCCTTCTATCACCCACCAGACTCATCTGATTTATCTGAAAACTGTAGAGAAAACCTCAGTTCTCCAATCGTACTGTAGTTATCGGTGGAGACTTGAGTCATGCAAAAATCAATTGAGAAAATTACAGTTTTCTTAGTGGTATGTGTGATAAGACATCCTGTGAAACATTACTAAATGCTTTCTCTGGAAACTACCTAGAACAGGTAGTTTTAAATACTACTCATGATGGAAATCCATTGGATCAATGGCAACAAATAGACCAAACCTTTTTGAGGATGTCCACATAGAAACTGGTATCAGTGACCATGATGCAGCTGTGACGCAGCAGTAATTATCAAAGCACAAAGGATAACTAAAACAGAGAGATATTTATGTTCAGCAAATTAGGTAAAAAATCAGCAGTGTCATATCTCAATGAGCAACTTGAAACTTTTAGCACAGGGCAGGAGCATGTAGAGGAGCTATGGCTCAAGTGTAAAAGTTCATAATGGGAGGGACCCTCAACGGTATACAGTCACTGTGAAGAAACTTCTAAGGAAACAGAGAATACTGCATAATAGGCTTAAAACAAAGCATAGGACAATAGACAGAAAGACGCTGAATAAAACACATTTGGCTGTTAAGAGAGCAATGCATAAAGCCTTCAATGACTACCATAGCAGAATACTGTCAAATGATCTTTCACAAAACCCAAAGAAATAATGGTAATATGTTAAAGCTGTTAGCGGCACCTAAGTTAGTGTCCAGTCCCTAGCAAATGAGACAGGAACCGAAATTAAGGGCAGCAAACAAAAGATGAAATTTGTAACTCTGTTTTCAAATGTTCCTTTGCAAAGGAAAACCCAGGAGAATTGCCTCAATTTAATCCTCATACCACTGAAAAGATGAATGAAATAAGTATTAGTGTCAATGGTGTTGAGGAACAGCTGAAATTGTGAAAATTGAATAAAGCTCCATGGCCTGATGGAATCCTTGTCAGACTCTACACTGAATTTGTGGTTAAGTTATCGCCTCTTCTAAGTATGATCTAACATCAATCCGTCAAACAAAAAACCATCCCCACTAGTCATAAAAAAGCACAGGTCAGGTCCATCTGCAAGAAAGATAGTATAAGTGATCCACAAAACTACTGTCCAATATCCTTAACATTTATTTTTTGTAGGATATTAGAACATATACTGAGTTCAAGCATGATGAAGTACATCAAACAGAATGAGCCCCTGCACGCCAACCAGCATGGATTCTGAAAACACTGATCATGTGAAACCCGACTCACACTTCTCTAACATGACATCCTGAGAACTTTGGATCAAGGCAGTCAGTTAGATCAGTATTTCTTGATCTTTGAAAAGCATTTGACACAATAGCACACCTATATTTACTGTCAAAACCATGACTATATGGTGTATTGAGTGAAATTTATGACTTGATTGAGGACTTTTTGGTAGGGAGAATGCAGCACGTTACCTTGGCTTGAGAGTCATCATCAGATACTGAAGTACTTTCACATGTGCCCCAGGGAAGTATGTTGGGACCCTTGCTGTTCAAGTTGTATATCAATGACCTTGCAGAAAACATTAACAGAAAAATCAGACTTTTTCCAGATGATGCAGTTATCTATAATAAAGTACTACCTGAGAGAAGCTGCATAAATATTCAGTAAGATCTCGATAAGATTTCAACATGAAGAGATTGGCAACTTGCTCTAAATGTTCAGAAATGTAAAATTTTGCACTTAAAAAAATGAAAAAAATTTAGTATACTATGAAAATAACATCAGTGGGTCACTGTTGGAATTGGGCAACTCAAACAACATCTTGTAGGAATATGAACAGGAATGATCACACAGTCTCACTCATGGGTAAAGCAAGTGATGGACTTTGATTTACTGGTAGAATACTGAGGAAGTGCAATCAGTCTACAAAGGATACTGCTTACAAATCACTCATACAACCCATTTTAGAATATTGTTAAAGCGTGTGGGACCCATGCCAAATAGGACTAACAGTGGATACTGAACATAAATCAAGAAGGGCAGCATGAATGGTCACAGGTTTGTTTGAACCATGGGAGAGTGTCACAGAGATGCCAAAGAAACCGATCTGGCAGACTCTTGAGGATAGACATAAACTATCCTAGAAAGTCTATTAACAAAGTTTCAAGAACAGGCTTTAGATGATGACTCAAGGAATATACTACAATCCCCTATGTATTGATCACATAGGGTTGATGGGATCTCAAGGACAAGATCAGAATAATTACAGCATGCACAGAGGCACTCAAACCGCCATTCTTCTCATCCTCCATGTGTTAATGGAATGAGAAAAATCCATAATAACTGGTACAATGGGACATACTCCCAGCCATGCACTTCACAGTGGTGTACAGAGTAGAGATGTACATGTAGATCTAGATATTAGACGCAAAACAAATAAACTCAGTAATGCAAGTGATGTTCAACTTGCTGATATGTTACATTTAAAACACTGATTACTGTACTGAATTGAATTAATGCTTCATAATAGTAACAGAAAGCACAGGATAATTCAAAACAGATTAATTAGATTTACATAGACTGATACTGCATTTTGCATCAGCCACCATTAGTTCTGCCAAATCAGCTGTTCAAGAAAGCAAAACAGTTAGGTCACTGAAAAGGTAACTATTTGGGCAATTGTGGTATTGAAACCAGAATACTGAAATCTTGAGCTAACTTAATAGTGCTCTGTGTGCATTACCTTTGTAATAAATCAGTATTCTTGAAAGGCACAAATATGGAATTGTGATGTCCATTTATAAAAGTGGAGTTAAGATGGTGGTGGTTGTTGGGATGTTTAAGGGGGACTAAACAGCTAAGGTCATCAGTCCCTGGAGTTAACAAAGTGACCGAAAGTGACCTCTAATTATGTAGGGTATCCCAAGATGAATAGTCAGTATTTAGGGATATGACAAGAATACTCATTTGCAGCAAAGAAGTGTAGTAAACGTGTGTCCTAAACTGCCTCCCTTGAAAGCTATGCGCCTTCATCTTCAATACCTTGAAACAAATCTCTTCTACTGCAAGCTCTTTGCTTTCCATATTTTGCAAGGAGGTAGTATGGACCAAAACAAGAAAAAACTTTCTAGTAAACATGGGCTCTAAAATACATAATTTAAGAGCCATGAGCACTTTTTTCAGCAGAAGAGATGTGTTTCACATTATTGAAGATGAACAAGTGCTTGTAGCTCTTACGGTATGCACTTTAGAGTCCATGTTTACTGGACATTCTTTTGTTGTTTTGGCTATGCTACCACCCCTAAAAATAGGGAAACAAAGAGGCTGTAGTAGAAGAGATTTGTTTTACAACACCAGCGTTAAAGAAATGCTCATAGCTCTTTAGGTATGCATTTTGCTTTGAATGATCATTTATGTCGTATCCTTGAATACTGATCATTCCTCCTGGGATACCCTTTCCATGCTCTCAGACTTACAGCCTGCTGAATCACTTTGCTTCCACAATCACTTTTGCTTCCACAAAGGATTCTCTACAGAAAACTTTATACGTGATCTCAGTACCTTCATTCTGGTAGAACTGAACATGAGAAATTATCTTGCCGTAGTTTCTATGATCATGCCAAAGCCTTGAATTAAATAGATCACATCACTTCACACAGTAGTTCTCTACAGAGAAAGTAATATGTGATTTCAGTCATTCCATTCCAGTTAAACCATACTTGGAAAATTGCCCTGCTGGAATTTCTACAATCCAACCAAGACCATGGATTAGGTAGGTCATAAAACTTAAAAGGTAAACTACAATGTAATAACATTAAAGGCATCCCAATTGCATAGACTAAGTTACACATTAGTGACAGAAATAAGGGGACCATATTAACAGATGATATCACAGGAATAAAAATAAATTCAAAGTGAGAAAACAAGTATGCTGCTTGATCCCCTACCATTCTTGATCTATGTAAATGATTTACCAATGACATTGGAGGGCAAATCAAAAACAAATATTATTTTTGCTGATGAGACAATTGTACTCATAAAAAGCCCATACATATCCATATCAAGTACAGAAAGGGGAATAGTGAAATAGGCTTTTTAACTGGTTCACAGCAGACAGTTAAACTCCTAATGTTACAACTAACAAATGCAATTCCAACAAGTATGTGTGGCTTATTGTTAAGTCAACAAGTGTCAGAATTCAAATGCACAGGCCCAGTTTTCAGTTCTCTGTTTACTCTAGGACTAAAGTACCTGCATTTTGACAGCTGACTCCTCTTCCATACCAAACAGTCACTCTATATAGTCTGGCCACCCCTGGACTGTGTATACGTAGTGACAAGAATTTCCATGCCCGGTATGCTGAAAGTTTTGCTTAGGCCTTCACAGGCAGCCACTGTTCCCCAGACATAGTCTGGGAGAAGAATTCATGTGCCATACCCTCTCACACCCCATACCCTCTCACACCCATAATCCCCCAACACATCCAAGAATCAGCTATAAAGGTACACTCTCATCATCACCCAGTATCATCCCAGACTGGAACATCTGACTATATCCTTCATCTGGGCTTTCACTGTTTTAATCATCATACTTGTAAATGAGAAACACCCTACCCACAAGCCTTACCACCCTTCCTAAAGTGGAATTTTGCCACCAACCCAATCCATACAATATACTGCTACAAGCTTAAGCAACACTCTCTTCCAAACTCTGTCACATGGGACACATCTGTGTGGAAGATCAAGGTGCTAGACCTGTCCAGTACATCCACATAGCACATCCTACTCCAACCCTGTCACAAGCTCTTCCTGTCTCAACAGAGGCAGGGCCGCCATGAAAACAGTGTCATACACAAGCTCAGCTGCACTATCTGTGTAGGATTATATGTCACCATGACCACCAACTATCTGTCTGAGAGATGAAGGAATTGCTGTAGTTGCCTGCATGAAGCTCTTTCTTGATTTGAGTCTTGATCGTCTGGGTTCATGTCCAAACAGAGGATGTCTGGAATGAGTTTCCTGTTTCTTCTTCTCCACTTCTGCAGTTGCTTTCCTACAAATGCTTGGTGGTACCATATCTGTAACTTGGTGCAGTTTACTGACAGGAGTTGGTTGTAAACAGCCTGTCACGATGCTGTACCAAACTGTTCATCATGTAGACTTTTGCCAGAGTGGTGCAGAAACATAGTGTGAGGAAACATTGTGCCAGGGCAGATGTACAAAGCACATTTTGTTGAACACCCCAGGTGGTTCCTGTAAGTCTGCAGATGATGATGTTCCCTGCAAACACTTTCAGCTTTACTTCTTCACAGTGGGCTTAAAATGTAAGGGAATGGTCCACTTTGCTCTGAGGTATTTGGGAATGTCTGAGTGGAATAGTTGTTCTCCTCTCCAAGAGAGACTCAATTTTCTGTTAGCTTCCCTATTTCATCGATGGAATCCACAAACTTGTGTCCTTCCAGGATATGGCTTCAAATGGTTAGCATAATAGTACTTTTTCCATTTATTTGAGAGTTCTTGTCAGGTTTATCTCCACCTCCTCATAGGTTTTGCCCTGTGCAGCAATTGCTGTATCATCAGCATAAATAAGTGCTCTAGTTCCAAGGCTAATTGGTTGATCATTTGTGTACATATTATACAACAGTGGGGACAACACACTTCCCTGAGGGAGACCATTTTTCTAAATCCTCCATCAGTTCTTCTTATTTTGCAGTGTGACAATGTATCTCCTAATTTGCAGCAAACATTGAATGAACTGTATTAAGTGATAACCCTTTGTGACTGAATACACTTTTCTAGCCAGTTTTTTGTGGTTGACCATATGATAAGTTGATCAACAAAAGCCACACCTGTGAATTGAGATCTTTCAGAACTATCCTCAATGTGTTGGGCCAAATGAAGGAGTTATCCACAGCAAGACCTTCCTGGGTGAAAGCCTGACTGCTCTTTTAAGAGGCTTTTGTTAGCACATTCTGATATTTGATTTAGAATCAGCCATTCCAGTATGTTTCAGAAATGGCAGAAGTTTGAAACTGGATGAAAGTTTTTGGTTTTGTTGGCTCTTTCCCAGGCTTTAGAAGTGCTGCTACTTTGGCTTTACACCAAACCAGGGGAATTTCCAATTTTGAAACAAAGACACTGATAAACCTTAAGACCCTCTGTTCTGTAGCAGGTACAAACATTTTAATTTGTTCTGTTCACAGTTCATCTAGGCCAGCAGCCTTCACACACATGAATGCTATAGACATTTCTTTTCATGTGAAGGGAGTGATTAGTTAGTCTTCCTCATCAGCATATCTCAGAAGTTTGGAGCTTTTAGATCTTCCTTTTGTCCTACCTTTCAGAAGTAATTGATGGGCAATTTGATCAGAAGTTATCTATGAGAGATCAAGAGAAGCAGTGGTTGAGTTGTTGTTGAGGTCATCAATTATTTCCATGCTTTTTAGTTATCCTGTTTCATATCTAGATTTGATACTAGACCACACCAATTTTTTACTTCTGGAACCTGATACAGTATGCAGGAGGTCGTCACCTGTTTGGACTGTTTCTTCAGAGAATGGATCATTGTCAAATAGTTGTTCATATCTCTCCATGAGAGCATTGGAATCTTCAAGTCCTGGGATATAGTTCATTTTGCATCCTCTTGGCATCTATTTGTGTCAGATGGCTTGAACTGATTTTATAATTCATCATACATATCCAGTGATGGGTATACATCTCCAGTGATGGGTAAAGTTTTAGGACTTCCATATCAAATTCTTGAGCAAAATTTTCCCATTGCATTTTCTAGAACTTAAATTGTCTTGAAATCAACAATCTCTGGCTTCAAGGCTGCTTCAGCAGAACAAATAGTAAGTCAATGCTGCTTGCATGGTTCTGGTTAACCAGCATTCTTCTTTACTTGCTGGGCAAGGTGTTCACTGACACAAATGGGTTAGATCCATAATCCCACCGGACACTGTTGAGGAATGCTGACATTTTCGGGTCATGGATTAACATCAATCCCAACTGTTCAGTCCAATCTTCCAGTTCATCTCCATTTTCATCAGATTCCCTGAACCCCACATGAGCTGCGGCAGTTAAATACACTAAAAAAGGATGGTTGAATGAGAATTTGCAGGAATATGTTTATTGCTTGAACTTATATATTCATTCCCTCCATTTTCAGCTTATTCCTCATTGCTGGCATAGTACCTTCTCCTTTAATTCACTGTTTCTTTCCAATTACAGACATCTGCTGCCTTTGCATTTTATCTAACACTGAGGAGTAGGCACATGGAATGAAGAGTTAACAGCAGTGGCTGTTAAACTGCCTACCATCTGTTGATTGCATTTGGTACAACATTTTTATTCACGGCAGTTTGTGACTTTTACACATTACTGGGCCTGACATGTAGATCCCATTTCACAAAAAGCCTCAAAATTTCTTACTAAGCCATTTAGAGACTTTTCATTTCAAGCCTTCTTACTAGCTTATTGACTGTGAGTGAAAGTTAGGTGGTTCCTTGAAACTGAAGTTAAGGTCAGGTGGTTTATATACAGGTGTCATTGTGCATGACTGGATTTCTACCATCAGGATCTCTGGATCTCTATGTCATTTTCTGATGCTGAAACTACTGAAATGATGTTTAGATCAGGCTTTGCAAACACTGCACTGCCATATATTGTATTTGGTCTTTCAGTGATTAGATTCATTCGATTTATTTTTGGTCTGCAGTCATTTGGACCTCTATGACTCTCTTGGATTAAGAGAAAATCACAGGCTGTTTGTTAATGTATGTTAGACAATGAAACATCTTTATCAGATGAAATACCTTTATTATTGACTGATACTATTCTAAGGACTGGCTTTGAAAAAAGCTATTGTCCTTTCTGGTTCTGGTGTTGGAAGGGCCTGCCACTAGGATTACTGTTGTAATGTTTTAAGATCTCATACTGATTAGGTTCTTCTATGTTCATGGTACTCCTGTGCTCTGTTGTGATGGGAAGTACCAAGTAGCCATTCGTTCACAGCAACTGCGATGTAAGTGATTCCACCACTGCTGCAGACTGCTGCAAGGTGGATGGTAAAGGCTTAATACACAATGGAGTTGAAAACAACCAAAGGGCCTACATAACAATTACTATAAAAAGATACTGTAAATTACACTACTGGTCATTAAAATTGCTGCACCAAGAAGAAATGCAGATGATAAACTGGTATTCAATGGACAAATATATTACACAAGAACTGACATGTGATTACATTTTCATGCAGTTTGGGTGCATAGATCCTGAGAAATCTGTACCCAGAACAACCACCTCTGGCAGTAATAACGGCCTTGATACACCTAAGCGTTAAGCCAAACAGATTTTGGATGGTGTGTACAGGTACAGCTGCCCATGCAACTTCAACACGATACCATAGTACATCAAGAGTAGTGACTGGCGTATTGTGACGAGCCAGTTGTTCGACCACCATTGACCAGACGTTTTCAATTGGTGAGAGATCTGGAGAATGTGCTGGCCAGGGCAGCAGTCGAACATATTCTATATCCAGAAAGGCCCGTAAAGGACCTGCAACGTGCGGTTGTGCATTATCCTGCTGAAATGTAGGGTTTCGCAGGGATAGAATGAAGAGTAGAGCCACGGGTCATAACACATCTGAAATGTAACATCCACTGTTCAAAGTGCCGTCAATGCGAACAAGAGGTGACCAAGACCTGTAACCAATGGCACCCCATACCATCATGCTGGGTGATATGCCAGTATGGCGATGAGGAATACACACTTCCAGTGTGCGTTCACCGCGATGTCACCAAACACAGATGCAACCCTCATGATGCTGTAAACAGAACCTGGATTCATCCGAAAAAATGATGTTTTGCCATTCGTGCACCCAGGTTCATCGTTGAGTACACCATCACAGGCGCTCCTGTCTGTGATGCAGCATTAAGGGTAGCCGCAGCCATGGTCTCCGAGCTGATAGTCCATGCTGCTGCCAACATCGTCGAACTGTTTGTGCAGATGGTTGTTGTCTTGCAAATGTCCATCTGTTGACTCAGGGATCGAGACGTGGCTGCACAATCCATTACAGCCATGTGGATAAGATGCCTGTCATCTTGACTGCTAGTGATACAAGGCTGTTGGCATCCAGCACGGCATTCCGTATTACTCTCCTGAACCCACCGATTCCATATTCTGCTAACAGTCATTGGATCTCGACCAACACGAGCAGCAATGTTGCGACACGATAAACCGCAATCGTGATAGGCTACAATCCGACCTTCATCAGTGTCAGAAACGTGATGGTACACATTTCTCCTCCTTACACGAGGAATCACAACAATGTCTCACCAGGCAATGCCGGTCAACTGCTGTTTGTGTATGAGAAATTGGCTGTAAACTTTCCTCATGTCAACATGTTGTAGGTGTCGCCACTAGCGCCAGCATTGTGTGAATGCTCTGAAAAGCTAATCATTTGCATATCACAGCATCTTCTTCCTGTCGGTTAAATTTCACATCTGTAGCACATCATCTTCGTGGTGTGGCAATTTTAATGGCCAGTAGTGTATAAAGAAGTTAGTCTCGTGGAAGTTGTTGAAAAGTTTAACTGAGTCTTCAAGACCTCAGTTCTTGGACATTGATACTTTACTGTAAAGAAACTGAAGAAAGATAGTTTAAGGAGTTGGTTATGATACATAGGAAAATACTTTGAAAGGAATTTTGAAATAGTTGTTGAAAGATGCTGATACTCAGAAGAGTGTTTACTTCATAGTGATCTGTTTCCAGCCTCTTCATTTAACAATGGAAGTCCAATGCTGTTTAAGAAGAAACACTGCTTGTAATGAAGCAAGGGGGGTAACCTACTTGTTATTACACCATTCCTGATGTTAATATTTTTTTTTTATTCCTAATCTTTAGTAGTGTATATACTATATGTACTGAATTACCAGTTATTATTCATGCAGTATTTCACAAAATTTTGTTAGTCACAGTATACAGGACAATTAAGAATCCCTATTACACTGTTATAGGTTTTGTAGAGAGGAATCAGGACATTAATAATTGGCAATAAAGCTAAGTCAGGAAATGTGTCATTCAGAAGATAAATGACTTTGAAAGAACATCAAAAGATATGCTGCATGTGCATCAACTAACTCATACATGCATGAACTACAACTGTGTTCAGAGTGGTCACCCAGAGCTCCATTGCACAAAGTACACCTGTGAACAATGTTCACATACATATGGTCCAAAAGTCTTGGAGTGTTCTGAATGACCTCAGCTGCAGCCAGTACATGGACAAGGAGTTCATCCTATGACTCCAGAGGAGTCTTGTAAACAGTACTCTTCACATAGTCCCACAGGAAAATTTCAAGAAGTGTTCAATAGGGCAATCATGGTGGCCAATGGTGTGCCAAGATCTATGTACCCATCCCCCAATGTTTGGTGAAGATGCTGACTGACACTGAATAAAAAGTGGGCTGGCCCCATAATGCAGGAACCACATTGCCTGGCAGATACACAATGGCTATGCTCCAAATGCTGCAAGAGTATGTCTTGCAGAAAGACCAAGTAGCTGTGATCTGTTAGATAGGGCACTAGAATACAATGGCCAATCAGATGAGCACAGATAATACCAACAAACACACTAATACCAAATTGAAATCCATGGGGATGTGTCATTCTAAATGTGGTTGATTCAATGGTTGAACAGAAATTCATTTGTGAAATGCATTTGACCTGTGAAAAGAATGATCCAAGGTAAATCTGGAACCAAGCACAGTAATCAGGAGATGTGGTGCAAAATCAGTTGGACCCAGTGTCTGTACCCTTTTGACATACTATGGGTCCATGGAGAACTCATCAGATGCTGCTCTGGGATACACGCATAGAACATGCAATTTTGTGGGCACACATTGATGGGTTCTGGTTGACCAGTTGGAGGACTTCCTTGTCCACATCAACAGTGTGACGCATCCAGCCATGACTATAACTGGCCGTGTTAGCCTTGAAGGTGTCTGTTTTCTGAAGTCATTTTTCCAATCTTGCAAAATGGCATGTGATGGAATGCATGACTCATAAATCATTTCTGATATAGGCATTGTGCTAACTGACCATTTCATCCACTTGGACCATAGATGAGGAACATATCAGTGTACTTGGGAAACATGTACTCTGCCCTTCTGTAATGCACCATCTTTCTGGATCACTCAGTAGCAACTGATGTACATGCAGTTTAGTTCATTGGGTTGTTGTCTGATGACAGGTGACATGATGTCAAGCAAGACATCACGTGACACAAGACATCAACATCTGTCAATGTGTATTATCTTCCATCATTCAAAGTCGTTTATCATCCAAACAGCACATTTCCAGAAATTAGTTGATTGACAAATACTGTTGTCCTGAGTCCTACAGCACCTATAACTGTGTAATAGAAATTCTGAATCACCCCACATAATTTACAGCCCACTGATAACATTACTATAAATAGTTCATTTGGAAACATTTTATTTAAAGAAATATGCATAATTTACTGTATTTTTCAACCATGTCCTCAACAAAATTCCACCCTGCTAAACATTGTTTGTTTTAAGAGTGATACATGTTATTGTAAAGTCACTATTCTCCTATTTCAAACAAACATTTTACTTTTCCTGAAACCTTAATATTTTAGAAGTAGCCAATGACCTTGCAATGTTGGTAACACTGGGTCCCACCCAACCACCAAACTTAAGCATCATTGGGTCCAGATAGTACTTGAATGGGTGACCATTCAGGGAAAAGCAGATGCCTATGCCATTTTTTTTATTATTATTATTTCAGAAAATTTTCATGTGTTCCAGTCTAGCTCAGTGTATGATATTACTAGCTTAGCAACCGTTGCTTCCCTTCCATATGCTGAATGGCCTGCAGGGATTTTTTTTTAAATTTTTATTTAACTAAATTTTTATGTTGGTCACAAACTGCAACACATTCTAAGCTTTTCATGCTAATTAAGACCATGTAAGCATGGCCTATCTGAATACACTTCTGACCAAAAAAGATTTTGGTAGCTGGAGTCCAAAGATTTTGTTAATCATGCCTTTTGCATTCTTGTGGAAGTATTTCCATATCAGCTTTTGTCCTCTTACAAATATATCTTTATATCTAACCAAGAAGTGAAATACCAATTTTCACAAATTTTGTTCTAAGTTTTATTTTAGTGTAACAAAATACATTCTTATAATAGAGGGAAACATTCCACATGGGAAAAATATATTTAAAAACAAATATGATGTGACTTACCATACGAAAGCGCTGGCAGGTTGATAGAAACACAAACAAACACATACATACACACAGAATTCTAGCTTTCGCAACCAATGGTTGCTTCGTCAGGAAAGAGGGAAGGAGAGGGAAAGACGAAAGGATGTGGGTTTTAAGGGAGAGGGTAAGGAGTCATTCCAATCCCGGGAGCGGAAAGACTTACCTTAGGGGGAAAAAAAGGCCGGTATACACTCGCGCACACACACACATATCCATCCGCACATACACAGACACAAGCATTCTTAAAAATGTTCATGCCCTATTGCACCCCCATAGGGGTTGAATTTCCACAAAGTCTTCTAATCAAGAAGTCAAATACCAGATGCCATAGATGTAGCCTTAAAACCCTTTAGTAGTCCTTCAGTATTTATTTATTTCCAAAAAAACTTTCACCTACTTATTTTACCCCCTTAGTGGTTGAATTTCCAAATATGCTGAAAAACACATTTTTTCTCTGACTGAGAAACCAGATACCAGTTTTCTTAGTTCTAGCTTTAAAATTCCCTTAATAGCAACATACTTTCAAAAAGCCTTTCATCCCCTATTTCACTCCCTTAGGAGCAAAACAGCACTCGCAGAAACAAACACTGCAGCTGAACAGAACAAGCCAGGTCAACAATACAGGTTGCACTGAATTACCCCTTCATAACAGACCAGTGTTTAACCAATTTTCAATTTCATTGATACACACGTTACATATGTGTCATACATAAGATGTAGGCAGGCTGTAATAAATGCGTGACCACATGCTGCAGGTCCTGTACGGGCCTTTCTGGATACAGAAAATGTTCAACTGCTGCCCTGGCCAGCACATTCTCCAGATCTCTCACCAATTGAAAACGTCTGGTCAATGTTGGCCGAACAACTGGCTCGTCACAATACACCAGTCAATACTCTTGATGAACTGTGGTATCGTGTTGAAGCTGCATGGGCAGCTGAGCCTGTACACACACCATCCAAGCTCTGTTTGACTCAATGCCCATGTGTATCAAGGCCATTATTACGGCCAGAGGTGGTTGTTCTGGGTACTGATTTCTCGGGATCTATGCACCCAAATTGCATGAAAATGTAATCACATGTCAGTTCTAGTATAATATATTTGTCCAATGAATACCCGTTTGTCATCTGCATTTCTTCTTTGTGTAGCAATTTTAATGGCCAATAGTGTATATATATCCACAAATGGGTGGATGTGAGATTTGATTTGTTTTTATTTAATTTTTTGTTTTATTTTCATGTTCCATAGATCCTTGATGTGAGTGTATCACTAGGATGTAGAATGTGTCAGATTATTACAGTATAACCATATCTAAATGATCATGAGGGTTACAAACTAAATCATATATAAACAGATACATATGAACCCCAGGCTGTCTCCACAATATCCTTTTTTCCAAGAGTGCTAGTTTTGCAAGGTTCATAGGAGAGCTTCTGTGAAGTTTGGAAGGTAGGAGCCGAGGTATTGGTGGATCTGAAACTTTGAGGATGTCTTACAAGTCATGCTTGGGTAGCTCAGTTAGTAGAGCACTTGCCCGTGAAAGGAAAAGGTCCCTAGTTAGAGTCTTGGTCTGGCACACAGTTTTAATCTGCCAGTAGGTTTCAGATACATGAGGCATTTAAACAAGAACACAGACTGTAGTAATAATAATTACACAAACAAATTATAAGTCTTATAATCTGATACATGTAAAAAGCATTCATATGCCAGTGTTACATAGCCAGTTCTTATAGGAATGCTTAAAATCAAATACATTCTACTAACTGTTACACACTGTCAAAAAATTCCTGTAAAGAATAGAAAGACATATTCAAAAGACAAAGTTTCAGTTGTTTTTTGAATTTAGTCATATCCACAGTGACTGATTTCACATGAAATGGAAGTTTACTGTATACTTTTGTGCTTGAATAATGTACTCCTGTCTGTACCACACTGAGATTTTTTACATCTTTGTGAAGATATGTTTACTTCTTGCATTATGATCATGATATTCACTGCTTGTTTTGTAAATTGTATGATTTTTGTTCACAAAGCACATTAGTGAAAAAAATGCACTGAGATGGCATGGGGAGGATCTCGAGCTGTTTGAATAAGTTTCTGCAAGAGCATCTGAGGTGCACTCTAGCAGCAATCCTGATGACACTTTTCTGACTGGTTACTCCAAAATATAATACCATCTGCCATAAGTGGATGGAAATATCCTATGTATGCAGCTTTAATTGTTTCCAAGTCACAAACAGGTGAAACTGAGTGAATGGCAAATGTTGCTGAATTCAGTCTGTTACATGGGTTGTTGATGTTAACTGATCATTTTAGATTGTTGTTTATGTGTAATCCCAGAAATCTGGAAGACTCAACTTTCAATATTTCCTTGTCAGCACATTTAATTTCAAGTTTTCCTGTTTTTTGGTTGCTGTTTGAAATTGAATTGAGTCTTCTTAAGACAGTGATAGACCATTTGAAGTGAACCAATCTGGAGCTTCTTTGAATACAGTGGTTGCAGTGTTTTCTTGACTGCAGTTGGGTGTTTTGTCAGTCACAATGTTTGTGTCATCAGCAAACAGGGTGAAGTGTGTTTTTGTGTGATACAGCATGGCAGATCATTGATAAAGATGAAGAAAAGTAAGGGACGAAGCACCAACCCCTTTAGCACTCCACATTTTACTGTGCCCCAGTCAGAACAAGCAGGTGCCATTGCAGAATTGTTCAATACTACCTTCTACCTTCTGTTGTCCAGATACGACTCGAGCCACAGCCTTACTTAAGCATTTAATCGATAGCGCTCAGCCTTCATAAGTAGAATTTTGTGATCTACACAGTCAAATGCTTTAGACAGATCACAGAATGTTCCAATTAGTGACTTTTATTGTTTATGGATGCAAGGAGTTGGTTGATAGATGAGAAAATGGCATGTTCAGCTGAAGTATCCTTTTGGAATCCAATCTGATTTTTATTAAGGATTTTATTTTTATTCTGATTATCTGTGATTCTCTTGAACATTAGTTTCTCTAGGATTTTAGAGAGACTTGTTAACAATAAAACTGGCTGGTAGCTGGAAAAATCAGCTTTATCACCCTTTTTGAACAGTGATTTCACAATTGCATATTTGAGTCTATTAGGGACAGTACCTTGATTTATGGACTCATTAAATACGTGACAACTAACTTTAAATCTGCAGCATGGCTTCAGTACTTTGATAGCTATATTATCCACACCAGTGGAATTTTTATTTTGCATTTGCCTTATTACCTTCTCAAACTCTTTGGTTGTAATACAGGGTACATGCATCTAACTAATTTTGTATTGCATTAGGTTTTGTAGAAGACTCATGGCTTCAAGTCTAGACCCTTTACAACAAATTTGATCTGCTACTGTCAAAAAATGGATGTTGAAGACATTGGCAACTATATCACATTCATCTACCATCCTTCCATTATGACACACTTGGATGTTGTCTGTATCTTCTGTAATATGTCCTGTCATCCTTTTGACCAACTTCCAAATGGTAGAGCACTTGCCCACGAAAGGCAAAGGTCCCGAGTTCGAGTCTCACTCGGGCACACAGTTTTAATCTGCCAGGAAGTTTCATATCAGCACACACTCTGCTGCAGAGTGAAAATCTCCTTCTGGAAACATCCCCCAGGCTGTGGCTAAGCCATGTCTCCGCAGTATCCTTTCTTTCAGGAGTGCTGGTTCTGCAAGGTTCGCAGGAGAGCTTCTGTAAAGTTTGGAAGGTAGGAGACGAGATACTAGCAGAAGTAAAGCTGTGAGGATCGGGCGTGAGTCGTGCTTCGGTGGCTCAGATGGTAGAGCACTTGCCCGCGAAAGGCAAAGGTTCCGAGTTCAAGTCTCGTTCGGGCACACAGTTTTAATCTTCCAGGAAGTTTCATATCAGCGCACACTCCACTGCAGAGTGAAAATCTCATTCTGGAAACATCCCCCAGGCTGTGGCTAAGCCATGTCTCCGCAGTATCCTTTCTTTCAGGAGTGCTAGTTCTGCAAGGTTCGCAGGAGAGCTTCTGTAAAGTTTGGAAGGTAGGAGATGAGATACTGGCAGAAGTAAAGCTGTGAGGACCGGGCATGAGTTGTGCTTCGGTAGCTCAGATGGTAGAGCACTTGCCTGCGAAAGGCAAAGGTCCGGAGTTCGAGTCTCGCTCGGGCACACAGTTTTAATCTGCCAGGAAGTTTCAACTTCCAAATAGTTTTTGTTTTATTATTTGAATTATTAATATCACATTTAATAATCATGCTCTTGGGTTTATTAATAGCACTCTTTAGGATACTAAAGTATAATTTGTGGTGCTCCCTATCCAGAGGTTTGCTAGAATTTCTGAGTGAGACATAAAGCGTTCTCTTTGTTTTACATGATGTTTTCATTCCCTTAGTGAGCCATTGTCTCCTGTAATCACTCAGATTGCTGTTTTTTGAAATTCTCTTGGAAAAATACAGCTTCAAAAAAGGTAACGAATTCATCGAGGAATATGTTCAATTTATCATTGACATATTTACCCTGATATACTGTGTCCCATTCCAACTGCTGCAAATGTCTGCTGAAGGTTCCCAGATTCTCACTATTGATTAGTCTGAAAGCTCTATTTGTAAAACTGCTCTTGTTAGCCAGGCTTATATCATTCATTTTTAACAACTCCCCATCATGGTCGGAAGGGCCATTTTAAGATTTGTGTTACATGTACGTTATCAATTCTGTTATTGTCTACAAAAATATTGTCAATCAGACTTGTGCAGTTCTTAGTCATCCTTCTGATAAAGTCAACAATTGCCCTCAGGTTTAAAGAGGTCATTAAATTCACAAAATATGTTCTATTCACAGAGTTGAACACTTTATCTTTCCGGCCTGGACCCCGGCTAACGTTTGACACCATGCGGCCACCGACGAGCCATGGCCCACTGAGAGGCCCCAGCATGGCCACGCCAACTCCGAACTAGAATATTTTCAGGGTGCCACAACTCACCCGTTACCTCACAGTACTGTCTGTGTGTTTCGTGTTTCGCCCTGAGCATCTACACGACCCAGCATCTAAGTATACAAAACAAATGCTTGTGCCAAAGGACCAACAGAAAATTTACAGATAATAATCTGTATCAAAAGATCAATAACTTCTAATGCACTGATAATGCCACACATGGCTGCCCCTCTCAACTATATGTTTCACTGCCACCTGGTTTCTTATGCACTGCCCATAAGCTTCCCTGCTTTACATATGCTGTGCTTCCCATGTGCATTGTGTAACTACTGCCAACATGGAACAGTCTACCATAAATTATATAGTATGTAACATTCTGAAGTAAATAATTTAAATATTAAAAAAGTACTGAATCTGATATGGTGATGCATACAATCTTTTGCGACTGTAATAAAAGTTTTATTTTGACCAGGTATCTTTATTTTATTTTTTTGAAATACAGGAAAATGGGTTACAGATTTATAAAAATATGAAAACTAAAATATATTGTATGTCAGCTGAAGTGGACAAAGCTAGGTGCGGTACAGAAGAATTAACACCTGGGTAGATGATGAACAACACATTTATGGCAAGTAAATTCACCTTGGAGCATAAATTCACAAGAATACAAAACAATAGTTAATCACTCAAAGTTTCTGTCTTATTAAACACTGCTGCCAGTTCGAGTCAAAGTTTAACTGTTCCCCAAGAATGGCTTAGTCCCAGATGATATGATATAATCAAAGTCTTAAGAAAAACACAATGATACAATTGTCTCTAACACAATTACAATATGAGCTGAGATATCAAAGTCCTGGAGGCCCTGAGCATCAAGCAGCCAAGTCTCTACATTGCCAGTAGGTCCACATAACTCCTGAAGGTGGCAGTCCCAGATTGGCTGACTGGTTGCAACTGCCAGATACTATTTGCGGCCATGTGATGGGGTAGAAGAAAGTTAGCTCACACTGGCTGCACCTCTTAGCAGCAATGGTGCTGCCTTCTGTCAGCAAGGCATGCAGCCAGTGGTGCTGGACTTTTTCTCTGTTACATGATTCGTTATTGTCATTGCCATACTGACACACTGGGTTGTACTTTCATTGTCACTGTCCTGCACTACTACATCTTCATACATACTCCACAATCCACCATACAGTGTGTGGTGGAGGGTACCTTGTACCACAACTAGCATCTTCTCTCCCTGTCCCACTCCCAAATAGGACGAGGGAAAAATGACTGCCTATATGCCTCTGTACAAGCTCTAATCTCTCTTATCTTATCTTTGTGGTCTTTCCGCGAAATATAAGTTGGCAGCAGTAAAATTGTACTGCAGTCAGCCTCAAATGCTGGTTCTCTAAATTTCCTCAGTAGCGATTCACGAAAAGAACACCTCCTTTCCTCCAGAGACTCCCACCTGACATCCTGAAACATTTCCATAACACTCACATAATGATTAAACCTACCAGTAACAAATCTAGCAACCCACCTCTGACTTGCTTCTATGTCCTCCTTCAATCGGACCTGATAGGGATCCCAAATGCTTGAGCAGTACTCAAGAATAGGTCGTATTAGTGTTTAATAAGCGGTCTCCTTTACAGATGAACCACATCTTCCCAAAATTCTACCAATGAACCGAAGATGACTATCCGCCTTCCCCACAACTGCCATTACATGCTTGTCCCACTTCATGTCACTCTGCAATGTTACGCCCAAATATTTAATCGACGTGACTGTGTCAAGCGCTACACTACTAATGGAGTATTCAAACATTACGGGATCCTTTTTCCTATTCATCTGCATTAATTTACATTTATCTATATGTAGAGTTAGCTGCCATTCTTTACACCAATCGCAAATCCTGTCCAAGTCATCTTGTATCATCCTACAGTCACTCAACGACGACACCTTCCCGTACACCACAGCGTCATCAGCAAACAGCAACACATTGCTATCCACCCTATCCAAAAGATCATTTATGTAGATAGAAAACAACAGCGGACCTACCACACTTCCCTGGGGCACTCCAGATGATACCCTCACCTCCGATGAACACTCACCATCGAGGACAACCTACTTGGTTCTATTACTTAAGAAGTCTTCGAGCCACTCACATATTTGGGAACCAGTCCCATATGCTCGTACCTTAGTTAGGAGTCTGCAGTGGGGCACCAAGTCAAACACTTTCTGGAAGTCAAGGAATATGGCATCCATCTGATACCCTTCATCCATGGTTCGCAAGATGATATGTGAAAAAAGGGTGAGTTGCGTTTTGCAGGAGCGATGCTTTCTAAAGTCGTGCTGATGCATGGACAGCACTTCTCTGTCTCAAGGAAATTCATTATATTCGAACTCAGAATATTTTCGAGAACTCTGCAACAAATCGAAGTTAAGGATATTGGTCTGTAATTTTGAGGATCCGTCCTTCTACTCTTCTTATATACAGGTGTCACCTGCACTTTTTCCAGTCGCTCGGGACTTTACGTTGGGCAAGAAATTCGCGATAAATGCAGGCTAAGTAAGGAGTCAATGCAGTAGAGTACTCACTGTAAAACCGAATTGGAATCCCATCAGGATCTGGCGATTTATTTATTTTCAATCCATTCAGCTGCTTCACAACCCAGGGATGTCTATCACTATGTCCTCCATACGGGAATCTGTACGAGACTCCTGGGAATATGCAAGCCTTGGCACAGTACTATCATGCTGGACGTTATGTGCCCTGACAGATAATCAGTGAAGTACAGTGTGCTAACAATCTAAATTTTGAGTGCAGAAGACAGCACCAGTATGATGTAGGAGTCAAAAAATTGAAGACTGAAGATGCTTTAAAACAAAGTGTTACGCATCCTTTATAAATAGTGTTTTCATTACAGGCAGAAGAGATGGAATATGTAAGTGGGTTCGTCACTTGATAGAGCGAATACAGAAACATGGCTGTTGAACATAGCGCTAGAACACAAAGACAAGAAGACCAAACCAAAGAGTATAGTCAAAGAACTGTCGCTTCACATCAGAGACGCCACCGAGCTCCCCCTCCCCCCCACCCCTGACAGTGCAGAGATAGCACTCAACCAAAGAAAATCTTCATGCCAGCATGGCGGGCACAGGTGGTGTCCAGCACGCGAAGTGTGTGGCTTGGGCACATCATCGTCAGGGCCCCATTGCATTGGACAGCTGCGCAGGCGGTGGCGTGTCGGAGGGGGCCACTGTGGCGGCGGCGGCGGCGGCGGACACAGGTTGGCAGGGAGTGGCGAGAAGTAGCTCCAGAAGAGTCCACACAGGTTTTAAACGTTGTACCAAAACTGTACTCTGGCGACCGTTGAGCAGAATCACGAATGCATTGACCCCACAGCGTAATTCGCAGTGCAGGCAGGAGTACGAAGGTTGCAGAGCTGCACGAACAGAGTCATCTTATAACATGACAAAATTGCATGATTTCAAGTCCTTATGAACAAACACCCATGGTGTGGTGTGAGCGCGAGGTACAGGCGAGCAAAGGCTGGCCGCGTGAGCAAGCACACATTCGACGAGGGCCGGCAGGTTGGTAGCGTCCGTCAGAGAAGTATCCCCGACGAATTCGACAGGCAAAACGAGTGGTTCACCATACAGGACCTCCGCCAACGAAGAATTGAGGTCCTCCTTGTGAGCGGAGTGGATTCCCAGCAGTACCCATGGCAGGGCCTCAGACCAAAGTCTGCCACTGCACATGAGTACAGCTCCTAGAGTTCTGTGCCATTGCTCCACTAGTCCCCGAGAACTTAGAACTATGTAAACCTAACTAACCTAAGGACATCACACACATCCATGCCTGAGGCAGGATTCGAAAATGGCTGTAAGCACTACGGGACTTCTGAGGTCATCAGTCCCCTAGAACTTAGAGCTACTTAAACCTAACTAACCTAAGGACATCACACATATCCATGCCCGAGGCAGTATTCGAGCTTGCGACCTAGCGGTCACGTGGTTCCAGACTGAAGTTCCTAGAACCGCTCTGCCAAAGCGGCCAGCGATGATATGCAGTTGTGTGAAATTCCGTCACCCCACACAGCACACACAGGTGAGCGAAAAGCGACGACTCGAGTTGCTGGCTCTGGTCTGTGGTAAGTGACAAGGGACAACCAAATCTAGCCACACACGCCAAACTGAACGTGCGAACGATTGTCTCAGCTGTAATGTCCACCAGTGGTACCACCTCAACCCAGCGGAAGATGCAGTCGATCATGGAAAGGATGTATTTGCATCCCTTGGTCAGGGGAAGAGGATAGGCCGTGTCAATGTGCATGTGGCGCCGCCGGCCCTTGAGGACTTTGAATTGTCCTAAAGGCGGTTGCACGTGTCTGCTCACCTTGCTCCATTGACAAGGAATGCACACGCGTGACCACGAGCGGCAATCTTGGCGCACACCTGGCCAGACGAGATGTTCGGTTATGAGTTGTGCCATTGCCTGCATACCCTGGTGGGCAAGATTATGTAATGTGTCGAAAATCCCACACCACCAAGGGGTGGGGCGAACCAGTAGAAACGGCACAGAAGATAGGAGTTGATGACCCATGTAGGGCGTTAGGTTTGATGACGAGTGAAGATCAGTTGTCCGAGAGTAGATGTTGTGTGTCCACGTCTTTGACCTGAAGCTGCGCCAATTCCTCTAAGTGGGTGGAGATTATCGAAGTACAGGAGAGGTAGTCAGCAACTACGTTTTCCACACCATGGAAGTAACAAGTGTACAAAGAATGTTGGCAAATAAAGTCCATGTGCCGGAAGTTGTGTGGTGGGAGATCTTTTGCTGGGTTGTGGATCATGTCAACAAGAGGTTTATGGTCTGAACAGACGGTGAAAGCGCGTCCTTCGACGTCGCTCCTGAAATGTTTGACTGCCGCATAAACCACGAGGAGCTCTTGGTCGAAGGCCAACCATTTACACTGACTCGTTGTAAGCTATTTTGAGAAGAAACGGAGCAGCTGCGTTGCGTCTGCAGTGTGCTGTTGGAGGACAGCACCTACCGCTAACTCCCTAGCATCGGTAGCGATAGAAATCCGCGCCTTGGGGTCGGGGTGCGCGAGAGTGATAGCCTGCACAATGGCCGATATCAAATTGTCGAAAGTATCCAGCATGGGCCTAATCCAGTCAGCTTACGATTTCCCGTTGTACTTTTACCAGAGCTTTTACCAGAGAGGGCGTCGGTTTGAGCCGACTGGGTGGAGGCAGCCCAAGGTGTATGTCACTGATAATTCACCATCCCTAGGAAACGGCGCAATTGTGCGTAATCTTCGAGGAGAGGCAGAATGAGGATGTTCGTGATTCGTGAGTCTGTAGTGCGTAGGACATCAGAGAGGGCGTCGGTTTGAGCCGACTGGATGGAGGCAGCCCAAGGTGTATGTCACTGATAAAAGTTCACCATCCCTAGGAAACGGCGCAATTGTGCGTAATCTTCGAGGAGAGGCAGAATGAGGATGTTCGTGATTCGTGAGTCAGTAGTGCGTAGGCCATCGGCCGAGACCATATGGACAAGGAAAGTAACAGATGTGGAACAGAGCTGCAATTTGCTAACCACGCCGTTGGCTGCAAGAGCCACACGAACTGCATCAGGGTGAAATTGGTGTTCCTCCACAGAAGAGGAAAAGATAAGTATGTCATCCAAATAAACAAAAGCGAAAGGAAGTGGTAGCAAAATCGAATCAATGAAACGTTGCCACGTCTGTGCAGCATTTTTTAAACCATAGGGCATGAAGCAGTATTCTAAAAGGCCAAAGGGCGTAATGATCGCCGTTTTCAGAGTGTCCGGCGGGTGCATTGGAATTTGGTGATATGCCTTCGAACAGTCCGAGACAGAAAAGAACTTCGAGCCATGCAGTAACTGCGTGAAATCCTGGATATGAGGAATCAGATAGTTGTCTATGATAGTCCTAACATTAATGGACCTGTAGTCGCTGCACATGCGGAGCAAACCGCCTTTCTTAGCCACCTGGTGGATGTGAGAGGACCAGTTGCTATCTGGTGGTCAGAACACATCCAAAGCCAGTAAATCCTGAACTATTTCTTTTGCTCACAACAATTTCGAAGCGTTAAGACGTCGAGCTTTGTGACGTACGGGCAGGCCATCCGTGGTGCAGATTCGGTGGCAGGTGCTGTTGCTGACTGCCGAGATCTGCGAAGGAAGGCACGCATGGTGAGGCGAGAGGGGGGGCATGAGTGGAATGGTTGACTGACCTTGGTGTGGCGGGATGGTGAGTACCAAGCATCGGCAGTGGGCGACAGCTGAGCATGTGGTGTGGTATTCACGGAAAGTGAGCCGGGACAGAGTGATGTGGGCAGGGTCTCGGCAGTAGACGGTGATGGTGGGCATGGCACAACGGCCACGCTATGTGAAGGATCCTGCGAAGCAGGGCGGAAGCGTCCAGCAGGTCCAACGACATGAATGTGGAACTGGCAGCAGGAAAGGTGCAGCTCAACACAGGAGCAAAGCAGACCAAAGACACAGTATGGGAGGGAGGCTGTGTTGACAGGAGCAGCTCTGCAGAGAGGCAGCATAAGGTCATCCGTGCATGAGCCAATTCAGCAGAGGCAGTAGCAATGTGGGAGTGTAACTCCATGTTATGAGTGCATAGTCCATTGGTCTGCTTGCGGACGTCCGATAAATCAGAGGTGAGTCATAATATCTTCAAGCAGAGAAGCACATGTGGAAAGTGTGGCCAAGGATGTGGAGAGTGGAGATGTGCTGCACTCGTTCGAGCACAGAACGGTAGAACCAGATGTGTGGTGGAGCGTAGCAGCCTGTAGGTCTGTCAAAAGCTCATAATTGTGTAGAAAGTCCAACCCGATCACAGGTTCGTCCACATCGGCGACATAGATGGTCCAAGGAAATGTTCTGCCTGACAGACAAAGTGACATCTTGATGGAACCGAGGACAATGATATGAGAGTGGTTCACAGCAATCAGTGTGATGTTAGCAGGAGAAAGCATCATGTCCACATGCTTGGCCAGGATAATGCTGACATTGGCGCCAGTGTCGACAAGAAAGCATGTGCCCGACGACAAGTCTGTGATGTAGAGGCGTCATGTCATTGGTGTAAGCAGTGCGGCGTTGGCAGGTAGGCGCCATTTATGATCATGGTGAGATGGGGCACCTAAATGTGCCCACCGGAGTCATATGGGTAGGCACAAGGTTCGCGGCAGTTGCGAGCGGAATCCCTGTAGGTTGCATGGTACCAGCAATGTGGGTAAGCTTGAAGGCGAGGTGTTGCTGGACGGTGGGGGGTGCAACTGGCTGCATTGTAGCTAGAGAATGCTCAGGCTGCTGCTCGGGGAGTTTGGCTGGTGTCAGGAAGACGCAGGTAGTACCTCCTGAAAGTCGCTGAGCTGCTAAGGCATGTGCACTGGCCTCTACTAGTGGTGTGTGGAACCAGGAAGCAGGGGTGCCAACTGAAGGTGAAGGTGATTTATCCATTACAGGCACTGTCGGTAACGATTGATTGCATTGACCCGATCAGCCATGCATAGGCAGACCTCGAGAGGGTCGGCGGTGTGCGATAGCAGGTGAAGATGTAGGTCTGATGGTAGTTTGACCATCCACAGAGTTCACAGCACGGTGTTGGGTAGAGATTGGTCATTAATCAATGTACAAAGGAACCACCAGAGCTGCAAAGGCATGCGATCATTGAGATGCTTGTCATGGATGATGTGGTGGATGGTCTCAGCTGGAGGGCGAGAAAGGTGTTCAACAAGCAAAGTTTTCGCCATCTTGGCGAGACAGGTGGCGAGAGCAGCAGATCACTGATTAGGTCAGGGTGGTTGTGGAGGTGGCTCACCAGGCAGATGAAACATGTGTCATCCTCCGAGATCCTGTGGATATCCAGTAGATGGTCCACTAGGGCGAACCAAGTCTTAGGGTCGTCCTTTTGCAACACAGGCAGCTTAGGAAATTTGCCAGGTAACACATGTTGATGTAGCACAGGCAGGTGAAGATCCGTGTTGGTGGTTGAGGGAGCCCCCAGCGCCGGGAGTGCAGTAGTGGTGGGCGATACATTGCCTGAGGTCTGTGTGGGTGACGGCCGCAAGCAGCACACGAAGAGGAGTGGGCCAGCACAAATGATGGCACTATGTTCCCAACTGCAGACCCGGAGCCAGGCACGGCGCGAGTGTAACAGCCAGTGCTGGTGCAACAGTGGGTCAAGGTGGTCGTAATACAGACAAAGGGGGGGAGCTGATCCAGAAACCAGTGCAGAAGAAACGGCCGGTGCCACTACGAGAATGGGTGGAAAGCAATCTTGATGTGACCACAGAGTACAGTTCTCGAACTGCGTTTCCACATCAAACCAACCAGAAGGGGCAACTGCTTAACCGGAGGGTGAAACACAACGTCCTTTTTCAGCTGATTGTCGTTCACAATGTCAGTGAGTGGCGTGCACTGTCCAGGCGGTAGACCATGCTGCGTAGTAGCATTTGACAGTGGCCATGTTTGGCCGATAAAATTCAATCAGCCACTGGCATGGCAGGGACCAGTAAATTTTTCTCTTTTAACCAACTGTACATTAGGAACACTATTAAAACACAAGTACAACTGAAAGGTGTGACACACTTGCACATAACGCCACTGGTAGATCCATTGTTCTCAAAACAATGTGGGCCGGCACATGGAGTCCATTACTGATGAAAATAAGCACAAAATAATTCCCGAATGCACAACGTTGAAGTCGGGGTCATCACTGTGGGTTTTACGTGGCATTGGACCATGATAATAGGATCGAAACGGCATTTATTTCGTCACTTGATAGAGTGAATACAGTAAGATGGCTGTTGAACATAGCAATAGAGCACAAAGACAGGAAGACAAAACCAAAGCACCTAGTCAAAGAACTGTCGCTTTGCATCAGAGACGCCACATGTCTCAATGTTACTCGTAAAATTGCTACTATGGAAAAGAACTCACAAAAAACAGAAACATGAATATTGTGATGCAGTCCATGTCGGTGTCCAATTCATCTGGTCTTAGAGTGATGTTGAGGGGATCAAGCAGATCGTCAATTCAGATTTACCTCTCCAGGTCCTCCTGCAGACATTTTGCATGCCAAACACAGTCAGTCCATGCTGAAGGTGTTTTGAAGTCAACTGCTTTGTACAAAAGCCTTTTCTGCGTCAGCAGCTTGAAATATTGTGTTTTGTTCTGTGACATACCCTTTGACTTGTGCCGTTTGAGCTCTAGTGGATTGTACTGGCAATGATATGGTGGTGAACGCAATGCTGTCTGATCATGTGCCTGCAAAATACAATCGATTTCATAAATTTTTACTCAAGGCTTATGACGTGTGAGGCGACGTAGTGCAGTTACGTAGTGTTGTATATCGCATATGTCATCTGTGTGCATTTGGAAGCTATGCTGTCAAACATTTCGAGCACCAGCCACCAGAGGCTGTTTTATATATCTGTGTTCTGTTTTTGTATCTTCTAAGCTAACTGTTTGGTTTGCGTGTAGTTAAGAGATAACGCTGACGATTTTTGCTCCCTGCATGTCACATTCAAATGGTTCAAATGGCTCTGAGCACTATGGGACTTAACATCTGAGGTCATCAGTCCCCAAGAACTTAGAACTACTTAAACCTAACTAACCTATGGACATCACACAAATCCATGCTGGAGGCAGGATTCGAACCTGCGACCGTAGCGGTTGTGCTGATCCAGACTGAAGCACCTAGAACCGCTCGGCCACACTAGCCGGCTACCATGTTAAATTATTTTCAGCTGTAAGCTTGGAATAGCGAACAAGCCATGTATTTTTTGCTGTCTCCTGTGGCTGTAATCAATAAAGCTAACGTTAATATTATTCGAAGGAGTTTTTGTGTAGTGTGGTTCTGTCGAAGGAGTGCATGCAGGTTCTATTGAACGTCAGTCTGTCCCAGCTTTTGCCGACAAAGTGCTACAAGATTGAACATTTCATCACTAATTAGGTTGGCAGTATGCTGTATCCAGAAGCATAAACAGTGTGAAGCTTCCTCCTTTACCAACTTTCAAATGGTTCAAATGGCTCTGAGTACTATGGGACTTAACATCTGAGGTCACCAGTCCCCTAGAACTTAGAACTACTTAAACCTAACTAACCTAAGGACATCACACACATCCATGCCCGAGGCAGGATTCGAACCTGCGGCCGTAGCAGTCGCACGGTTCCGGACTGATGCGCCTAGAACCTCATGGCCACCGAGGCTGGCTTACCAACTTTAACAAGTGGTATTGTAAAGCCACTGAACGAATCAGTCTTTCTCTAACATTCTTTCTTAGAGTGATTCTGTTTCACGCAACTTTCGTCAAGCTAAAATATGCACTGATTGCTTGATACGCAAGAATATTTCTTAAAAACAGTGACTGTGAAGCGGCTATATCAATATAATTTGTTACAAAATCTTCCTCCTTCCTTTGTATGTACATATTTGAATTAAATGTTTTTAAATATTCTCAGCGCTGGGGTAGTACTGTCTTTAAAATTTACAATTTTATGAATTCGCAACATTTTTTTTTTTTCCTAGTGTAAGAACAGGTCTCAGAACATGGGCGTACCCTGCGAGGGGCAGGGGGTAGGGGCAGCTACCCCCACCCCCCAGAAGATGTTCGCACTTTTTTACTAGTTTACTGTTTTATTTAATAAGAAATGCTGCATGTTTTCTCGGATTGTACAAGTGCATTCTTGTATTTAAAATGTTTATTAAAAGCAGTTTTTCACTGGTTTACTGTTTTATTTAGTAAGAAGTGCTGTATATTGTCTCGAGTCCTTGTTTCCTGAGACTAGTATGACCTGCCCCCCCCCCCCCCCCCAACAGTTCAGATACTGGGTACGCCCTTGTCTCAGAACATCGTTGTCAAAATTGTCTTCGCACGAAAGTAAGCATTTCCGCACACATGTCCACATAACATATTTTCTTTGTTTGTGTGTGAGGAAAGTTTCCTGAAAGTTTGGCCGTACCTTTTTGTAACACCCTGTATATTTCAAGCTAAAAGTTATGAAAGGATTTAGTTTACAAAAAGTTTAGTCTCGATGCTACAATCGATAAGTACTAGCTCTGAATGTATAGTTAAAATTATTAAAAATATTTGAAATTTCGATATATTTTCACACTTACAATTTCTATTATTAATTACACAATACTATACTGGTTACTATATTTATGTCTGGATTCATTTATGAAATAATAATCGAAATTAAAGCTAGTAGTAATTGATCTGTTAAGAAAAATTATAAATCCTTTGGAATATTGTTATTTTCACAGCGTGCGAGAGTCGTAAGCATGCTTCAGACGTGATCGGACGTATTTTTGTATTTTGTGCGAACAATGTAATTTTTGGCTTTGTTAATATGAAAAATCAAAAGGCTGTACGATATACTAAAATGTGAAAAAATATATTTACATAAAAAACAAAAATTCTGCAACAACATTCTCCAAATTTATTTAGATCAATCCGGCCATGAGGACCTGAAATCGGACGTTTTCAGCTTCAAGAATCAGCCGCCTAGACAAGAAGAACTGGAGCCAACTCTGCATGACGAGCTAAGTAAACTAGAAAGTTTATTGTAATCTTCGCTCCTCTCAAATCTTCATAAAAGACTAATGTGGAAAATAGATGGAATTAGGAAGGAAGGGGGACACGGAGATTACATCTTCAATGCTTTGCTGTTCACAAATTTCGTTCTTATTATTCTCAGAGGTTGTATTTAGCTTATTGCTTGTAACAAACAGTTGTTATTGCAAAGTGAGTGTCTAGTTCCTCTATAAGAGGACGGAACATTCGGCGTCCAGTCGTAGTGCTTTCATGCCTACTGGACTGTGCTTGTGTTGTACTCTTCTCGTCCTTCTTAGAACATTTGGCGACGAGGTGAAAGGTTTAATGTTTTGGTTTTTCATATCTTTTTTTAGTATGATAATGTATCTTGCTTCGTTTGCTGGAGCAGGATTTGGTTTCAAGTTTTATTGTGTGGTTTTTCACCAAAATGGATTTTTGCTTGTATGACAGTCGTTGTTAGGGCAGCATCTCATGCTTCTTGCGTTGCTGTAGTCTGTAGGCAGTGGCGTCGATCGCATTTCCTGCTTCCTAGGGCAGGACATGTTTCTCAGTCTATGCACATGTGTGAACCATGTTTCACAGCCATTGTTGTCTCTTCAGCATAGTGCAGGTGGTCTGTTCACATGTTGTATGACTAGGACTTCTCTTAATTGAAGCTGTTGTCCTGAGTTGTTCTCAATACTTAAATGTTTATTTCCAGTTTGCTGGGTGTGTCTTTTTGCATTAACTATGTGTCTCTCTTCAGTTATCATGTCTGTCCTATTGTCAGAGCTTCGTTTGTCTCAAATCGTTCAATTACAGGATCAGAAACTGCTGTAGAGCATATCTTAGCTCGCCCAGATCTTGGCTTCTAAAGCCACATCTCAGGCTGCTTCTCCTGCATTTGCGTGCACTTTACGTGTGTTTGACAGAAAAAGTACTGGTACCTGTACCTTCAACAGTTGCAGTTTATGGCGACACACGAGATATGCAACGCAGTGCTCATTATCTTGCAAGTGTGAGTGTAGAAATTTTTCGTTTGTGTTGTCAGATTTTTCCAGGCTCTCACCTGGGGGCTTGGATTACGACTTGTTAGTGGAACAATTAGGTGTACATTTTTGTCGTGACAGTCGCCTCCAGCCTAAAGGTGTGCGTGCCATGGCCTTGGTTAATGTCGATCAGTTGTCGCCAACGTGTTTGAGAGAGCTTGTTCAAAAACATATCCAGATTCGGCGTCCAAATGTTTTCTGTGTGGCAAGCTGGACCATTTTGAATCAGATTATTTGTTGTGTTTTTGTATTATGTGATCCTTGGGTTTCAGTTCACAAGGTTCTACGGCAGTAGTCCCACCACTCTTGGCCCAACCCTTGCCTGTAACGCCATCAGAAGCCGATTCTCTCGTCTTCGGCGTCAGTCCTGTCAGCGCTGATGTTAATTGTCTTGTCAGTTAGTTCCTCTCTAGCAATGCTATTGCTGATCCAGTCGTTCCAGTTGGCGTCACCGCAGCCACCCGCACGGCCGCTTCCATTGCTGCTGCCAGCTCACCCACCAGTCTTACTGTTCCCACTGATGTCGCAGATCCCGTCATGCATTGTTCCAAGCCCTGTATTGCTCCTAGATGGAAGTTTCGCGACAAGCACTGCCAGTGCCCAACTGGTTCAGCCATCACATGCAGAAGGCACTAGCCATTCCCCCTCAATGACAAGCTGTGTTTGTTATTTTGGGGATCACTTTCTTGTTTAGCATTTTTGTTCGGTAATTCATATGTTTTACACTGGGCTTTTGGAAGTCATTTTGCAACGTCTGTGTGCTTTTGCTGTTCTTGTGTATCAGTGGTGAAGAGACCTACACCCATGCTCAGAAATCTTTTTTATTATACGTCACATTCTAGTGCAAATGTTCATGTCATTCCTGGGGTTCTTTTTCTATTTAATGTTTTAGTTCTATTCAGTGCTTCTGGAATGCAAGGTTAAGTTAAATTAGTTCTTCACACGTTGGTCATTTTTCAGGCACATGTTTACGCATTGGTGAAGTTGTCCAGTTGTCTTGATAGTCAGCACTGGCGACTGTGTGTGGCGCTTCTTTGAGATGGCTGCACCATTTCATTTTAACGTGATAGGGATGTTGAGGGTGTAGGGCCGCTCCCTGCATATTTAACCAACGCACTTAAGTGAAGCACATCAGTTACGCTCCCTCTCTCACCTAGGAGGTTATTTGTAAACAGAAGAGGGAAGCTACTGTGTACAGTCAAGCTGCCAGCAATCGCTACAGCATCTGAGGGCGCCAGTCGCAGCTGACAGTGCTGCAGTCGTGGGCACTAATTTACATCTGCACGGTCACATGCACACATGATACCTTGCATGTATCCTTCCATAGGCTCCGCCCCTCACTGGTCAGTTACGCCCTGAGCTCTGAACAACCAACAGCTGCCACAAGTCTCTGCTAGGGAAAACACCCGCCACTGCCACTTCACTGCCCACAGAGTGCCGTGTCACCCTCGTCCTGAGCCACGTCCAGCTCTGCACTTGCTCCAGCCACTCTGCAGTATTTTTTGTGACTGCCCACATGTTCATTGCCTTGTTGGCTTATGTTGTTACCAGTAGACTGCCTTTGAGCTCTCAGCCTAATAGGACTGTATCATCACAGCACCTGCTGCTCATCAGGGGACTGTCTACGAGTTACCAGCCCCCTGGGGATGTTTCATTAATCTTCCCTGCTCCTCAGTGTGTTGCTGTTCTCAAGTCCTGTGTAGATTATTCTCAGAGTTTATATTTAGCTTAGTTCTTGTAATTATCGGTTGTTGTTACGAAGTGTATATCTCACTTCAGCGAGTTGCACTACTGTAGAAGAGAACAGAACACAATGCCACACTGCACTGACAAGAAAATAAGCACACACAATTAGCCATGAGTTAGAAAACAGAGATACTCTACACTTCACTATTTCGGTGATGGTCTTCAACTGATTGCATCACCACAGAGTCATAAGCACACAATTCTGCCACACACTTTGCAAAATTATTGTGTCACAAATCTAAATCTTCCATAGTTTTTCCTTGTGTTTGAGGCTTTCGATAGTTCTCTTATCGTTTCTCCATGCAACTGCAGTGAAACATATCTCTGTTTCTTAAAACTAGTTTCGCAACACGAAATGGTGGCATCAACCTTAATACCATGATACACTCATTTTCACAACCACTTTTTCATCTTTCGATTCTTGAGATCTACCTCACTTCTCATCAAATTTCTGTTCTGAATACAAAACAGATGAAATTAATTGTTGTTTCATTCATCGTCTATACATTAGTTTAGTATAGTTAAATTATTTGTATTTTCCATACATCACAATTGCAACTACTTGTTATAACGAGAAATGAGTCAGTTCCACTATTATAGTACACTTTCTGTGAAAGATATGGAATGTTCAGTCATTTATATGATTGTATCATGCAACTTTTATTCACCTTGACTGATTTATATTTAACTATGTCCAATCTCTCTAAGAATGTCTTGTACCGCTAAAGCACCTGGCTACAAATAGAGGCACGTGATGTTGATGTGCATGTTTGTTCCATTGTGTCTGATACATCTGAATAGTAAAATTATCTTCATACAAAAGCTGGATTTTCTGCTCTACGATGATTGAGTGCAGCAACATCTACCCACATCTCATCCCTCTGTCTCCCTCTCCCTCCCCCTCTCCCTCTCCCTCTCCCTCTCCCTCTCCCTCTCTCTCCCTCTCCCTTTCCCTCTCCCTCCCCCTCTCACTCCCCCTCCTCCTCTCTCCCTTTCTCCCTCTCTCCTACTCTCCCTCCCCCTCTCTATCTCTCCCCCTCTCCCTCCCCCCCTCTCTCTTCCCCCTCTCTCTCCCTCCCCTCCCTCCCCCTCTCTCTCCTTCCCTCCCCCTCTCTTCTTCTCTCACCCCCCTCTTTCCCGTCTCCCTCTCCCTCCCTCTCTCCCCTTCCCCCCTCTCCCTCTCCCCATCTCCCACTCTACACCTCTCCCTATCTCCTCTTCTCTCCCTCCCTCCCCCTCTCTTTCTCCCCCTCCCTCCCTCCCTCCTTCCCACCCTCTCTCTCTCCCTCTCTCTCTTCCTCCCTCCCTCCCTCTCTCTCTCTCTCTCTCTCTCTCTCTCTCTCTCTCTCTCTCTCTCTCTCTCTCTCTCACACACACACACACACACACACACACACACAATACTACTACACATCCTGAATTTCCTTATTGAGTAGAAGGTTTTGTTCAAGCTGATGTGATATTAGTTTGTATTCAACATTAATTTTATTATCTACTGTATCAAAGTCCATATATCACTAGGTAATTGGTGAATATTTCGCACCTCTCTGTGACACACTAACGTTAATATTATACTGTAAAAGTTTTTTGAAGAAGATATTTTCTAAAAGAACTTTTGTTAAGTCTTTGTCAGAATACTTAAGTTCCATTTTTACAAAACCTTTTTCATCAGAAATGTTTGATACGAGTTAGAGCATGGTCCTGCCTGGGATATCACCTTGGGGGTATAACAATGTGAGTTCGCATGATGTCACAAACTTGAAGCCAACATCTCCCATGTTAGCAATGCCGAAAATTAGCTTTTGGTAGAAGTGTTTTGATAAAAAAGAATGCTAACTTGCATCATTTAGAAGTATACTAGTTGCTCTGATTATAGTCTCGAGCGTGAAGTGAAGAAGTATGTGGACTTATTGAAGTGATATTTTCTTTTACATACATGAATTTTAGTTATGCTAGTTACTTTTATTATAGTGGCTTTATTTGTGTAATTTTGGGTCAGTATCAATAAAGTAGGAAGAGTTCTCTTGCTGAACACTGTGAGAAGGGAATATTGCAAACCAACTGGACATAATATAATATGTTGTCAGCATTTTTAGAATAAAGACATAAATGACCATCAATTTTGTCATTGCATATTTATGAAAATGCTGTATTACAAAAGCAGCTGATCATATCAAATATGCCTTTAAGAGCAGAAGAACCTCTGAAAACGCTTTTGTGATGTGCTATTCACAAAAGTGATGTACCGTAATATTTCTATTTAAAACAAGTGTTGCATGGACATGACAGAAATTAAGAGCAAAAAACAAATTTAAACAGTAGTCTGCTAAAGTTTATAGGCCACTAACATGACGAACAAGCTTCAGGGCAAGGTACAGTATAAATCTGTAGCACCAACTTTGTCAGGTGTGTTCGTTGAGGTGTTTCTGTGAGTGATGTAATTTTTCAAAAAATATAGAAGAGGAAATCACCAACATTTGGCTTATAGATTTTATCTCTTGCAGATATTTTGTTTATTCATTTATTTCATTTTTGCATTGAATCGACACAGATGATGACTTCTACAAATGCCAGTATTGTTTTACATCAGTTTGAGAATGTATTTTAAAATGCAGACAAAACAGATAATTGATACAAATTAACAAAACTGCAATACAAAGATATGAAAGAGGATGTAGAGATGCAAAAATAGGTATACAATTAACATAGTCTAATATCTAATAAAAACTCTAATACCATATGTTTTCAACTGAAAATTCAGAAAGTGACTATAAACATTTCTTTGTCAGGAATAATTCAAGTTTCCTTTTGATATTTCCAACATGTACGCATAAGTCTTTTGGCAATTTGTTAAATCAGATTTGACCACTGATGTATGGGCTGTGGTCTGTTATTTTTAGATTAGTTCTTTGTCTAAAGTAGTTATTTTTATTTCTAGTACTGTGGTCATGTATGCCATTACATTTTCTGGAATGTTTTTGATGATGTAGAAAAAATAAAATTACATTTTATAAATACAATGAATATACTATAAGGTACTTATCTTGCACAAAAACCTCTGTACAAGAATCATTATGACTTAAACCATGCAGTATTCTAATTGCCTTCTTCTGCAGCAGCGCTGATCTATTGAGGTGTGTATTTGCCATAATTTAGTAACGGATATATTGTTCTACAGTAAACAGCTTTGTTAGTAGAGATTGTAACTGTTTTTGCTAGATGCTTGAGTAGATGTAATCCACTACTAATCTTCCCAAATACAAAGTTAATTTGATTTGACCATCACAAGTTTTTATCTAATCACAGACCTAAGAATCTACACCTCTTAGTGTCCATTGCTTGAATTCTGATTTCATTATTTACAGAGGTGTGGTATGCTCAGAGTCAACAGTCTTAAAAGATAATAATTGTGGTTTGTTAACGTTTACATTTAATTCTTGTTCATGAAAATACTTATCACTCCACCTGCTGCAGAAGATGTAAGTTCAAGATATTTTTCTTAAAAAATAACATAGATGTGTCATCTGCATAGCTCACTGTTTTGGAGTGGCTGATTAATATCATTCACATAGACTAAGAAGAAAAAGAGGCCAAGAGTTGACCCCTACAGGATTTCTTGTTTCACTGTCTCACTAGCAGACTGGGAGATTACAATTCGGTCATTAATCTGATAGGTTATCTTTGTGCACTGCTTCTGGTTTCGCAGGTACTCAGTTAGCAGTAGTATTGCTGAATCTTTTAAGTTATATACGTGAAGCTTATTTATTAGTATGTCATGTTGAACTGAGTCAAACTCTTTTGTAAGAGCAAGGAATACGACAGTTGCCAAATTTCCTTCATCTAGTATGCTATGTAAAAATTCAGAGAGTATTGTGATGATGCTGTCGTTTTCCTGACACCATGTAGTTTTTCAGTGACATTATTATTTTTTTGGGAAATAGTCACTGAGTTGCAAAAGCAAGATATATTTAAAGATTCTGCTAAAATGGAGATTAATGAAATTGGCCTAAAGTTTTCAGTCTGTTTTTGGAGCCATTCTTATACATTAGTTTAACTAAGCACATTTTAATGAGTCTGTATAGGTGTTTCCCATAATCGTGCAGTTAATGAGATGGGTAATGGTGTTGTGTCCTGACATAGAGTAGAGGGAAGACAATGGGTCAAAGGTCAATCTGCAATGTCAGTGGAATTCAGGGGTCAGGTTAACACTATTTATTTGTGATCAGACTAAATACTACACTGAAGGTTAATTCTAAACATTAGAAAAAGCAAAATAGGCAATTGGTTGCACAACAGAAGTCAGCGTCTGAAGCCATGGGGGCAGGTGCTAAGTGAAGTAGCGAACACTAGCGGCACGTTAAATACAAACTTGAGAGCAGTACTCCAAGTGAGAAAAACAGTCATTCCGAAGCTTACCAAGACTGGCCACGAGCAACATGGAGTTGGAGCTCCAGCGAGCTGACTGAGAACTCCCTCTGAATTCAAAAACATGGGTTTTTAAAGAATCGTGGCGGCGCACCATTTCTCACTTCCTGTAGTCGACCCGCCAATCCACTGGCATTTAACAAGGTTCAGTCAATCTGGCGAGTCGTTCTGCACCTCCAGGGCGCAACCACATCTAGATTTCTCCCCTACTTCTGCTCGGTAGGTAGAGATGCTTCTTGATTTTAAATTAAGAAACTCTAAGTTCGATATCACTTCAGCCGAAACCTAAACGTAACTGCAGCTCCTTTTATGGCCATTAGCAATAGCGTTTTACGTCACTTGTTCCCGCTCTCCGTCCTTCTGTGGGTGGGGGAATGGTGTAGTAGTACTGTAACCCGTGTAAACCCACTGACGTTGCAGTTCTCAGGAACAAGTATCAAGCTTTCTGCCTCTGCTAAGATGTACCTTTTCGTGACCATCTTCTACAGTGAAGCCTTACGATAATGTCTAGGCTGTGGAAGGAATTATTGTTTAATTCCCTGAAGTGAAATTTCTCCTTTGCGACAGCTGCGCATAGCATCTGCAATTTGCACAGCTCTAGTGTTACTATTTAACTCTGGTAACCTAAATGCTATCACTTTCGCCTGCTCCCTGCATTGTGTCTGATTTCCTACCTTGTAGTACCATTAATGGTTCCAAATAGCCCTATGCATAACAATGTAAAAGTCATTATGTCGTAAATATATGACATCTCCCTCCATGGGAAAACTTTGTTGGTAATTGAGGCATTGAGATCGGAGACGGGACTTGTCATCATTTTTGAGGTGTACGAGTCATTACTGTAGTTGGTATTTTCACATGATTCCGGATCTGTTTGTTCTAAAATGGGACTTGTTCAATGTTTTTCTCCCTGTCGAAACCACTGTTGTCAAAAAGGCTTCAGTGATGGAACTGTCAGACGAGTCCGAAGACGATTTACATTAATTTAGAAGGAAGAAAAGACGCCCCAAATTGTGGAAGAGGAATGTGATTAAACAAAAAGAGATCAAGCGTTTGGAGCATAGCAACTGGAGAGGAAACATTGTTCCTAGGAGGGAAACAGGTATAGATTGCAGGTAAATAGCCATACAATGTTCATTGTTTGAATTCTATGTATTTAGTGTAATATTCTGTACAGAGGCAAATTGTGTAGAAACATTGTACTAAATATGAATATAAATTCCTTCCATGGACGGAAAGTTTCAATTTGTGTTTTAGTTGTAATACAGGAAATCGGTAAAAATATGTTATTCGCCGAGTATATAGGTTAATAATACACTAATATCTGTTTACAGATACTGACATAAATGGTTTGAGAAGTTCTCATTTGCTGAGAAGGAACTATTGTTGACAGGATTCAACAATATGCCCAACAAAGATGGACAGGATGGGTACTTGAGTGCTCACATTCTTCCCTTCATTCCAAAACCAAGGAGACAGCACCCAAATTCCATTACCTATCGTGGAAGGGCAGCAAACTATTATAATAAGGTTACTGGCACGACAGTTATAATATTATTTTATTAACCTTTTCGTTCCCGGATTATGTACATCTTTGATCCACGTTTTGTAAAATCTTTAAGACAAATAGTTAAGGCATATATTTAATAGGGTTACAGTACTATGATTATGTAGATTTTTGTTTTATGATACTAATTCACTTGTACCTGCAGGTTAAAGATGGCTTCAAGGAAACTATAATATGCAAGAAAGCTTTTATTGTACTCCATGGCATAAAAAAACGCCAAGTGGAGAGACTGTGCCACTTAAGTCAAGGAAGAGTGACTTCGCCACATGATGGTCGTGGTAGACACCAAAACCAATATTCCGTTCTAGAAAATACCAGTGTCATGATAGTGGAATTCAATGAGTCGTTTGCAGTAAGGTTAGCACATTATGAACATTATGGTAGGAAGAAGATATACCTGTCAAGTTATCTGTGAAACCACGTGGGAAACGTGTTTTGAAAAATATGCCCCTGAAATGTACATAATTTATAGGTCTCAAAGTAACACTACTGACCCAGGGTTGTTCAAACTACAGGTACGATACCATTATTTTTATGATTATTTCAAGAATCATTACAACTATGGCTTTGTTCGTCCTTGAATGGATGTCTGTGGTGAATGTCAAAGGCTGTTACACGTTACAAACTAATTGAGTACATTGACCAGTTAAGATGCGTCTCTGGTTTACCCAGTAGCAGTGGAATTGTGAAATATGATTTTCGTCTGGTTAAGGCTGGGACAGTCCCTCGTTTACATAATATGCAGAGAGCATACATAGATTTCATTCCACTGAAACCTGGGAAACTGAAGGATATTGCATGCATAATTGACATGATCCCTTTGCAGTTTCATGAGTATTTTGATAGCCTTCCAAAGCAATGCGACATTAATAAACTGACTGGTGGAGAGGACGCCAATGAATCTGGAATTGAAGTTTGGGACAGTGTTCAAGAGTGACAAATTTATGAACAAATATCTCTGTCAATATAAAAAGGTTTGTTTAATAAGTAAAACATGTAGAATTAACTCTCCCATGTTACATGTGTACGATCATGTTGAAATGATTAAAAATAATGTTTTGCTTGTAGATGTGGTATTTTCTTTTGTTATACAATATTTCGGTACAATTACTGTTGTTTAAATCAAAAAGGAGATATGTCAGCATTTTCTATTACGATTTTCTATTAGTTGCCTTCATCCTATTATTACAGATTGTTGGTATAACATTGCGTTCTTCCTCATGAGTCTGTGGGACTATCTATAAGGTCTGGGAATAGCACTATTCAGAATCATACAGTTTTTTCAATATATCTCAGAACATTAATTGAGTGACATATCTCCTTTCTGATCTCAACGCCTCAATTGTTTGGCAACAAATCTGTAATCTAACTTGTGTTGTAGTTAAAAAGTCTTAGCTCTTGAAACAACATTATAGACATTCTTGGTTAGTGACTTCAGTTCTCTTCAATTTTGCACATTGTAAAGTTCGTATTTCACTTCACTTTTGCACACATTTAAATACCAACATTAAGCACTGTTTCAGTTTTTCACTGTAGTTACACAGGGTGGTCCATTGATTGTGACTGGGCCAAATATCTCACGAAATACGCGTCTAACGAAAAAACTACAAAGAACGTAACTTGCCTAGCTTGAAGGGGGAAACCAGATGGCGCTATGGTTGGCCCTCTACGTGGCGCTGCCGTAGGTCCAACGAATATCAACTGCGTTTTGTTAAAATAGGAACCCCAATTTTCTATTAAATATTTGTGTACTATGTAAAGAAGTATGAATGTTTTTAAATTGGCCCACTTTTTTCGCTTTGTGATAGATGGCGCTGTAATAGTCACAAACAAATGGCTCACGATTTTAGACGAACGGTTGGTAACGGGTAGGTTTTTTAAATTAAAATACGGAACATAGGTAAGTTTGAACATTTTAATTTGGTTGTTCCAATGTGATACATGTACCTTTGTGAACTTATTATTTCTGAGAACGAATGCTGTTACAGCGTGATTACCTGTAAATACCACATTAATGCAATAAATGCTCAAAATGATGTCCGTCAACCTCAATGCATTTGGCAATACGTGGAACGACATTCCTCTCAACAGCGAGTAGTTCGCCTTCCGTAATGCTCGCACATGCATTGATAATGCGCTGACGCATGTTGTCAGGCATTGTCGGTAGATCACAATAGCAAATATCCTCCTACTTTCCCCACAGAAAGAAATCCAGGGACGTCAGATCCGGTGAACGTGCGGGCCATGGTATGGTGCTTGGACGACCAATCCACCTGTCATGAAATACGCTATTCAATACTGCTTCTACCGCATGAGAGCTATGTGCCGGACATCTATCATGTTGGAAGTACATCGCCATTCTGTCATGCAGTGAAACCTCTTGTATAACATAGCTAGAACATTACGTGAGAAATCAGCATATATTACACCGTTTGGATTGCCATCGATAAAATGGGGGCCAATTATCCTTCCTCTCATAATGTCGCACCATACAATAAGCCGCCAAGGTCGCTGATGTTCCACTTGACGCAGCCATCGTTGATTTTCCGTTGCCCAGTAGTGCATATTATGCCGGTTTACGTTACTGCTGTTGGCGAATGATGCTTCGTCACTAAACAGAATGCGTGCAAAAAAGCTGTCATCGTCACGTAATTTCTCTTGTGTAGAGATGGATCAAACTCGTTAATTCCCGTGAACTACTTCATTCGTTTCACTCTTTGCCATGAAGCGTTCAAATGAAGTAGTTCATTCATGAAGTACGGAAGCCTGGCGAAGCTTCGTAATACTTCATAACTTTACCAACAGATGGCCGAACTATGCAGTAACGTGCACGCAACGTTTTACGCTCTTACAGCGTCTGAGTTGACTTAAATAGAGCATGGTCGAAGGGGACAAAGGAAAGATAAACAGAGAAGCCTGTCACTTATAAAGAAGGGGATACATTTAATCTTGCTCGACATTTTTTCATGAAGCGCCCAAAAAAGTCTTTATCTGCCAAGTTGGTTGGTTGGTTGGTTTGGGGAAGGAGACCGGACGGCGTGGTCATCGGTCTCATCGGATTCGGGAAGGAAGTCGGCCGTGCCCTTTCAGAGGAACCATCCCGGCATTTGCCTGGAGTGATTTAGGGAAATCACGGAAAACCTAAATCAGGATGGCCGGACGCGGGATTGAACCGTCGTCCTCCCGAATGCGAGTCCAGTGTCTAACCACTGCGCCACCCCGCTCGGTATCTGCCAAGTGAAACATTATTTGTTGTATTCATGGACTGAAAACTAGGCCTACCAACGAAATGCAGTGCAATTTTATGTTCCTTTTAAAATTTAATGCAAAATAGAATTAATATGTTTACCACTGTCACAAAGACTATACACCTACGTTAAGTAATTATTCAGAAGTTTTCCTTTAGATTTTATTGTTGTTGAGAATAATAACCCTCCACATTCAAAACGTAAACTGTCACCTGTAGTCATTGGTACGATTTCAAGTAAAATCCCTCTTTCAGTGTTATTAACATGTCTGCAAGCGCTGCCAACGGTAGGCTGCTCGTAGACGCGAAGTACAACTGAACAAATGGTCATGGGTAATGATGCCAGCACTGCAGGAAGCAGCTGACGCTGCCTTCCCCTCGCCCCTCACCCCCACAACCACGCCTAAACCTATCGTTCCCCACAAACACTGCGCGATTCGTCGACAGGCAGTAGAGGGAGGACTGAAGTGAATGGAGAATGAGTGACGTAGCGCCGATGTAGTGGGAGAGGGGAAGAGAGTGAGTGAACTAGAAAAAAGTGTGGAGTGTGCTATCTCTTAAGAGTCTGAAGTACCAGTTCATTGAAATTGAATGGTTAGTTCACACTTCACTGGAGTGAAGCGTTTATTTGAACGACTCATTCACGAGCTCCCCATCACTACTCTTGTGCCCAGTGGCAGTACTGTACACGACGTTCAACGTCGTCACCAACCAAATCCTGGTGCATAGAAATATGGTACTGGTGCAATCGATGTTGATGTGGCATTCTCAACGCCGACGTTTTTGAAATTCCCAATTCTCGCGTGATTTGTCTGCTACTGATGTGCGGATTAGCCGCGACAGCAGCTAAAACACCTACTTGGGTATCATCATTTGTTGCAGGTCGTGGTTGACGTTTCACATGTGGCTGAACACTTCCTGTTTCCTTAAATAACGTAACTATCCGGCGAGCGGTCCGGACACTTGGATGATGTCGTCCAGGATACTGAGCAGCATACATAGCACATGCCTGTTGGGCATTTTGATAACAATAGCCATACATCAACACGATATCGACCCTTTCCGCAACTGGTAAACGGTTCACTTTAACATGGGTAATGTATCAGGAAGCAAATACCGTCCGCGCTGGTGGAATGTTACGTGATACGACGTACTTATACGTTTGTGACTATTACATCGCTGTCCATCACAAAGCGAAAAATGTGGTCCAACTAAAACATTCGTATTTCTTCACGTACTACACGAATGTGTAACAAAAAATGAGGATTCCTATTTTTTAAAAAAAAACGCAGTTGATATCCATTTGACCTATGGCAGCGCCATCTAGCGGGCCAACCATAGCGCCATCTGCTTTCCTCCTTCAAGCTAGACGAGTTTCCTTCTTTGTAGTTTTTTCGTTTGATGCTTATTTCGTGAGATATTTGGCCCGGTCACTATCAATGGACCACCCTGTATACAACTAGATACATATGCATAGCAGCATCATAGTAACACATTGATTCATTTTTCATGAAGACATACTTTACATGGAATATAAATTTAAATCATTCAATAAATAACTTTTCCTTCTTTTTTTCTTTACATTACGCCTACAAATACAGAACAAAATGAAATAAATTTCTCTCCCTTTTGTTTTTAACATTACATATGCACATCCATATTTACTCATTGTTCTTCACATCACTTACACATAAACATATCAATACCACATCATCATTGCAACAACAAATCTGAAATAAAACACACAATCCCATAAAATTCTTTTTTACATTCTACTGATGTGATTCACAACAGTAATTTCTTATGTACTAGGGGAGTTTTGCACTGCCCTGCATTATCTTTGATCTCTGTATGGTGATAGTATGGGTAACGCAGCTCTTTCCTCATCATTTTCAAACATAATGAAGCCTTTATTACGCTTTTCACTATTTCCTCTACTTGAGTGAAGAGGCCATCTATTATGTATGAGTGTCATTTCTGAGCCTTGACATATGTTTACTATGGTCGTCCTCACACACACTTTGCTACAACAATCATCGCCCATGCCTTTCCTCAACTACTTAAAGCAATTTCTAAAACATTTGCAGTATGTGCACAAACAACATAAACATAATGGTAAGTACTACAACTTCTATGTAAGACCAAAACGAATAATTATGCCAAGGTATTTCTGAGAAACTATGCCGCTCTTGGAAGGCTATCTCCTCTTCTATTTCTGTTATTTTATGATCTGCTACTTTAAGGTCATCTAAATGTCGTATGGTATTACGTATTCCAAAGGCATGTCTAACTGTAGCTCAGAAATGTTCCTCTTTTCCTTATTGGTAATACAGAAACAAATCTCCATATTTAAAGGTGGCACTAAGTCCTCATTTGTTCACATTAATTTTTATTTGTTCACACTGTGTGAACACATGAGCTCCAAACTCTTTACATTTTCCTTTAAAAGTTAGTTTTCCTGTACCTTTGACCAGCACATCTATTGGCTTGCGGTCATTACACATTGTTAAGCTTTCCTCTTTTGGTGCAATGAATAACAACAGGTCTTGACTCAATGGAGTCCAAATACTGTCATTTAGTTTCGCAAATTTCTTGACACAAACTTTGAGAACCTCACTTACGGGTTGCAGCATCCTTGCTTCATATGTTTCGCGTTCATATGTAGACATTAAAACAAACTTCTGTTCACAAATTTTGCGAACGCGATCTATCTCTTTACACAACAGTTCTTTGATACTCAGTTTTGCATAGTGCAACTTGGATTCATCAAGTAACAATCTTTTACTTGCTGTAAATACATAAATGAAACTCAGAGGGTAGGGGTAATACTTTGTACAGATTAAACAGCTCGTTTTCTACTAATGGCACTTTCAGTGCATACCTTAGTATATGGCCATATATAAATGCATCAACAACAATTATGCGTTATAACTGGCACCAACTCTGTTCTGTGAGAGCAATTGGGAACTTCTTGTTTTTAATATCGTCCTGATGATATGTAGGTACCTCATTATCTGCACTGGATTATTTATATGAGGTTCCAGCATTCCTTTCTGAGCATTTACTATGGCATCTCATATTCTCTTTATAACTCAGTGTAAACTGATACTGTATTAACTGTATACCAATACTGTATTAACTGTTCATTAACAGTAGTGATCACAGATAAGTGCTGTACTTTTTTTATCAGTGCTATTGACATGTTCATTCATGTATCTCTGAAACTTTTCCATGTTTTCTAACAATCATTTCCTCGTTACATACAAGGTCAGCTGCTGTACAACTGAAACTCGTCGAAGTTGCTTTTACTACTATTACTTACTCTTTCGTCAGCTTAAGTAATTGCCTCTGTTCATTTTCAATTAAATCAATCTTTGATTTGAAATAGTAGGCATGCTGTTCATCTAATGTCCCAAACAATGTTTTCCTAATTTCACTAACAAAATTTAAGACTCCTCGTTTCTTATGTGCCTCATGTCTAGTTAATCGTCGAGTTACACCTTGCGATTTTGGTTCTTTTTGACATGCAATTTAAGGCTTTCTCTACAGCGGTACATTCTTGATCACTTATTCCCAAACTTTTTAACTTCTCTTTACCATCCGATCGATAAATGTGCCAGTCTCTCTGTCTCATCAGCTTTTGCCTGAAGTTCTTCCAGATTAATATAACTGACACTTTTCCATGTCACACTGTCGATTAGTATCCTGCCTTTACTGCCATAATATAAGCCCAGCGATGAAGGACACGTCTGTATGGTGAAATCTTGAAACTGCCCAAGTGGACACACTTCGGAAATATGGTTCTCCAGGTGCAACACTACCGCCAGTTTCCTCATCTGAAATTCAAGAAAAAGTTCTGTTTCAGTGGAACTCCTTTAATGTATCGGCATGCACTGTTAAAAATTGTTTCACTTTACATGAATGACCACATTTGATCCTTTGTCCTTACTACAGGTATGGGCCAGGCCACTGCGTGTTTGCCTTACGGCTTCTGCCCCTTTTAACACTTTCATCGTGCAATATGACTTGATCACCTATTTTAAAATCTTTCAGTTTCTGGTCTCTATCGTAGTATTCTTTGTTGTTCTCCTTACACAGCTCATTATATTCTTGGGCACATTGTTGCATCTGTCTCATTTTCTCTTTTAATTCGAATACGTGGTCTTCATAATTATAAGTAACACCTGTGGGATCTCTCTGCAATATACCCGGTATGTTACATGCTCTGGCGAAAAATAACTCATGTGGTGTATAATTTGTAGCTCTATGGGGCGTGGTATCGTACACGAATACCGCGAATGATAGCGATTTGTCCCAGTTTGATTGAGCCCTACTGATACAGTGTCTCAAGAATTCTGTTATAGTTTGGTGTGATCTTTTCAGTACTCTGTTCGATTGGGGATGGTAACAGGAGGTCTGTACCCCACTAATCCTTAACAATCTGCACACTCATTTTATTGTATCACTCAAAAAATTGCTACCATTGGCATTGAGTATTACTGAGGGTATTCCAAGTCTCAGAATTATTCTTCCCATCAGGACACAACCTATTGTATGTGTGTCCTGCTTTTCTATCGGCTCTAAAACAATGAACTCTGTTAGAGCATCCTGGAATGTTAGTGGGTATCCATTGTTTCTGTCTGTTATCGTCAGTGAACCGACGATAATCAACTGCATTTTAGTCTTATTTTGCGTTATTTTCATTTTTTGACGGCAAGCATATTTCCGGATGTAGTCCTCAATGTCTTATTTCATACCAGTCCACGTTCGGTATTTCCTAATTCGATCGTAAGTTCTTACGACCCCTTGATGTACAGACTGATGACCATAGATGTTAAGTCCCATAGTGCTCAGAGCCATTTGAACCTTGATGTACAGCTATAGGTGCGTCACGGAATTCCTGCAAAATTTCCGCCTTTTCTTCAGCAGTTATGTCCTGCTGTTCGTCATCCTCGACTACTGGCACTTCCTCGCATCCATTTGCTCGTCTTTCGGTATCAGCTGACTGTACTTCCCTCGTCCTTGACAATGCATCTACTAACAGCTGTTCTCGCCGTTTTTTGTATACAGTTTCAGAATCATATTCCTCCCGTTTCAATCTGAACTCCATCAAGCGTGAGGAAGGATCGCTAACGTTTCCGATCCACTGCAATGGTTTATGATCTGTACAGATGGTAAACTTATGACCAAAAACATATGGTCTGAAATGTTTGACAGCCCAAACTATGGCCAATAACTCTCTTACAATTATGCTGTAATTTCACTCTGCATTGTTCAAATTTCTGGACGCATATGCTACTGGAAGGTCTTCATCTAACTCCCCTTGGCTAAGATCTGAGCCAATTGCGTCTTGACTTGAGTCCAAGGTGATTATAAACTTTTTTGAAAAATCTGGGTACTGTTATTTAAGGGGAGGGGGGGTTGAGTAGCTTCTGTTTTAGCATTTGGAACGCCTCTTTTTGTTTGGCGCCCCATTCATACTTAACATCCTTTTTTAACAACTCATGCAGTGGTCTTACCATTTTACTAAAATCGCTAAGGAAGCGTCTATAGTCCCCAGTTAATGCGAGGAAACTTGTTAATGCTTTGGCTGTGCTGGGCTGGGGATGTTCCGCCATTGCTTATAGTCTGAGTCTGGTTTGAACCCATCTTTGGTTAAGACATGTTCCAAATGTGTGACTGCCTTCCTTAAAAATTCACATTTATCTACCTGCAACTTCAAGTTATGTTACCTTAAGCCCAGTTCACACGCAACGATTCGTCTGCGCAGACATCGGCGCAGATGTCTGTACATGCAAAAGATCGCTGCAAATGTGGTGTGTTCACAAGACACAAACCTCAATCTACTACTCGCCCGCCATCTGTCGGTGTAGAAAAGAAATATCAGTGGCAAGCGACTACGCTCCCCATAAACATCAAAAATTTAATTCAGTTATTTTGAAATATAGAAATGGACGAAGTTCTGTTGTGGTCTGTGTTCGCAACTTGTGTTGCAAAAAAGCATTCAGACCGACCGCAGGAAACAGAGAAAGCGGTCAAAATGGTGTAGACAGTGGCTGCTAAAGCGCAAGTAGTTTTCTCACGTAAATTACTGTACGAGTTGCAGGGCGAACCTAACGACTGGTGAAATTATTTGCGGATGGATGTCGAAACTTATAATTATCTCTTAAAGCTTGTAATCCCTCACATTATGAGAAAAAATACTTGTATGAGAAGGGCAATTTCTCCTCATGAACGGCTGGCGGTAACATTAAGATTCCTAGCAACAGGAAGGAGCTACAAGGATTTGGAATTTGCAACTACAATATCGAAACAAGCGTTGCGTGAAATAATACCCAACACATGTTCAGCTACACTCCTGGAAATTGAAATAAGAACACCGTGAATTCATTGTCCCAGGAAGGGGAAACTTTATTGACGCATTCCTGGGGTCAGATACATCACATGATCACACTGACAGAACCACAGGCACATAGACACAGGCAACAGAGCATGCACAATGTCGGCACTAGTACAGTGTATATCCACCTTTCGCAGCAATGCAGGCTGCTATTCTCCCATGGAGACGATCGTAGAGATGCTGGATGTAGTCCTGTGGAACGGCTTGCCATGCCATTTCCACCTGGCGCCTCAGTTGGACCAGCGTTCGTGCTGGACGTGCAGACCGCGTGAGACGACGCTTCATCCAGTCCCAAACATTCTCAATGGGGGACAGATCCGGAGATCTTGCTGGCCAGGGTAGTTGACTTACACCTTCTAGAGCACGTTGGGTGGCACGGGATACATGCGGACGTGCATTGTCCTGTTGGAACAGCAAGTTCCCTTGCCGGTCTAGGAATGGTAGAACGATGGGTTCGATGACGGTTTGGATGTACCGTGCACTATTCAGTGTCCCCTCGACGATCACCAGTGGTGTACGGCCACTGTAGGAGATCGCTCCCCACACCATGATGCCGGGTGTTGGCCCTGTGTGCCTCGGTCGTATGCAGTCCTGATTGTGGCGCTCACCTGCACGGCGCCAAACACGCATACGACCATCATTGGCACCAAGGCAGGAGCGACTCTCATCGCTGAAGACGACACGTCTCCATTCGTCCCTCCATTCACGCCTGTCGCGACACCACTGGAGGCGGGCTGCATGATGTTGGGGCGTGAGCGGAAGACGGCCTAACGGTGTGCGGGACCGTAGCCCAGCTTCATGGAGACAGTTGCGAATGGTCCTCGCCGATACCCCAGGAGCAACAGTGTCCCTAATTTGCTGGGAAGTGGCGGTGCGGTCCCCTACGGCACTGCGTAGGATCCTACGGTCTTGGCGTGCATCCGTGCGTCGCTGCGGTCCGGTCCCAGGTCGATGGGCACGTGCACCTTCCGCCGACCACTGGCGACAACATCGATGTACTGTGGAGACCTCACGCCCCACGTGTTGAGCAATTCGGCGGTACGTCCACCCGGCCTCCCGCATGCCCACTATACGCCCTCGCTCAAAGTCCGTCAACTGCACATACGGTTCACGTCCACGCTGTCGCGGCATGCTACCACTGTTAAAGACTGCGATGGAGCTCCGTATGCCACGGCAAACTGGCTGACACTGACGGCGGCGGTGCACAAATGCTGCGCAGCTAGCGCCATTCGACGGCCAACACCGCGGTTCCTGGTGTGTCCGCTGTGCCGTGCGTGTGATCATTGCTTGTACAGCCCTCTCGCAGTGTCCGGAGCAAGTATGGTGGGTCTGACACACCGGTGTCAATGTGTTCTTTTTTCCATTTCCAGGAGTGTATTTACGCTGTCTTGAAGGATGGGTTCTTTTTATAACAGTAGTTAATTTTCTATTATGTTTTCACACAAATATATTCTTTTGAATAAACTTTTGATAAACGTATGTGAAATATATTGTTTTACCTTATCTCGTGTTCCATTTCCTCGCACATTGACACTCCAATTTCATCTTCAATAGTACTCCTGCTTCGTCTTGGCGTTTCTTGATCACTAAGAACGCCAAGCACATCAAAATACCATAACGTTGGCTGGTATACTTGATCTACTCCTACACCAGATCTTCTAGATTTCTGAACTTTGGATAACTCTTTTCGGTAAACAGTTCGCAACAATTTTTTTTTTTCTTATTACTGTTTCTCTGTTTGCGAAGGCGTCAACTGCTCGCAATTCTTCAATTAGAGCATTGTATGGTGCTGTCTTTTTGTCTCGGTCACTATATTCTTTACTTTTAACCTTCCACAAACATGGGTGGTTTCTATATATTTCAATGAATTCACTTACAAACTCTCGAGAACACTGACGAGTATCAGCCATTTTAATACCCTGTGCGCACAAATCTTCGACAATAAATACAATAGACTGGCCCTGACGTCATTTTCGTGGCTCCAACATCTCTGGGCCAAAGCCACGTGAATGTTGGCAAAACATGGTTGTTTCGTGTTGCGCTTATAGCTGTACTCAGCGTTTTGTCGGGGGAAGTGGCATTACATTTCACGTGTGTTTCTATGATAGTGCAGATGCGTTTATTGAAATCTGCTGAAGTGACTTTTATATGTTTTTTTTTTTTACACTTGAAATAGAGTATCACGTAAATTAAAGTGTTGAAAGTGATGCCTGTAATGTCAAACTCGTATTACATTTTGGAAAAGTATCTGTGATATTCGGTTACAGAAGTAAGTATAATTGTTTCTCGTTCCTACTCATAGGTTCCCTAAGGATGAAAACCGAAGACAGCTTTGGATACAGGCCCTGAAACGGAAAAACCTTAACACATCTGCACATACGCGCCTTTGCTCGAAGCGTTTCGCGGAGAAGTTTTTTGATAAGTTAGTTATTATTTATAATGTATATTTATAATTTATGTTTACAGTGTCTGTCGTTTTTAAACCTAGGCTCCAAAATTATTTTCTGAAACTTCAAAGTCTCACCTTTCATCTAAAATATCATTTTTTTAAACTGATAGTTTAAACTTTTGTAAAAATAGTGGGAACTGAACCTTTGAAGTGCACCTGAAATTGATTCTCTAAAATGGACCTGCTCCTAAAGTCGACAATTTTGGCACCTATTGTTGACATAATTCCCTTATCCCACTTTCTTTTATAAGTGACTAGAGCTCAAAACGTGGTGAATTAAATGTTTAGAGTTTTGACACGAGCCCACTCTTACTGTTTGAAAGAATTTTAACGACATTTTACTTTAATTGATAGTTTATAGTAATTTCGTCCCGCTGCCCACCAGAGTGGCGTTAGATGTATTTGTTAAATTTTATAAATGGTACTGTGAACAAATCCAGGTCAAATGTAGTTCTGGCCTAATTTTTCGCAAATAAAAAAGTAATTTTTGTTAGAAGCGTTTGGCAGTCAACTGAGAAATGGGGGGAAAATACGATACAAACATAGGATGGCAGACCGCTGATTTGAAATCCCGCCACATTTTACCAACAGTCACGTGGTTTACGTTGGAGCCACACTAGCCCTATAGCTTCTGCACAGCAAGGCCAGTCTACTAGTATCTACGGTCGAAGGCACAAATACAAACACTAGACTGAGCAAACAGCTGTTTCGCGCCAGATTTGCGGCGATCTCCTGTCCATGCGCTGCAACTTGTCTGCGCAGATGTGGTTTGAACCCACAGATTTGAGAGGTTTCGCTCAAACCTCTAACTCCAACTTCCAGGTTTGCACACACCTCAGGTTGGTGCAAATTTTCTGTCCACACGCAACGATCTGTCTGCACAGATGTGATGTGCGCAGACAATTGCGCAGACAGATCGTTGCGTGTGGACGGGCCTTTAGCCTCTTGAAAGCTTTGCCCAATCGGGCCAAAAATTACTATGTCATCTAAATAAATAAACATCTTTTCATCCTGTAAACCCATCAGAACCGAATTCATCTATTTTTGGAATGTGGAGGGTGCAGAACAGAGTTCCATTTGCATTCATTTGTGCATATAATGAGTGTATGGTGCGCTGAAAGCTGTAAGCTATAGGTCTTTTTCATCCAGTAACACCTGATAATATCCCTTAGCCAAATCAAGCGTTGAAAAATATTTTGCCTTATCCAGTCCACCTAAAATTTCATCTATACGTGGAAGTGGGAAGACTGTGTCGACAGTAATGTGATACAGTTTTCTGTAATCAGCTACCACCCTCTATTTCCTTATACCAAATGCACCTATCTTTTTGAGAATCATGAGTAATGGGGAATTGTAGGCACTTGCTGAAGGTACTATTACATCGTCCTCCAACATTGATTTTTCTCCTGTTGTAACACCTCTTTCTGCGCTTCTGGTATCCGGTAAGGGCAAGAGGGAATTACTTGCCCCTCTAGTTCGGGAAACAGTTTTATTTGGTGCCGGATTGTATCTGCATATGTCAACTTATCCCCCGGCAAATGGATGATATCATTATAGGCAGAATACACTTCTATTATGGATTGTTTTTCTACGGTATTTAAATGACCTAACTGCAAGCTTTCTTTTAATGAACTGATACTCGACCTTTTTTCTCACTTGGGACCTTGTCTACCTTATGCACAGTCTGATTCGGACTTGGGCTAAGCAGCGTAACTTCTTCAACCTCAGTGCGAGGCATCTCCATAGAAACCTCCCCTTCTCTTGTATTTAACACGCTAATTAAACAAGAGTCTTTCTGTACGCTCACCAGCGCCTCTGGTTGTTACACGCATTCCAGGAACTCTTGTTTCTTCATAATGCCTTCTGTAAGGGTAGTATCCTCAACCTTTATTCTCAAAATCCTTTCCTTGCGAGGACCCAACTTTATTTTAGCCACCTGGGTTGGCTTATGCTCTGTTGCGTTCTTTTCCCATCGGTAAGACGTCTGTCCACCAGTACCTTGTTTACTTCACCATTTCTTCAGTGTACTGTTGTTTAAGGGGCCCTCTGAACAGCTCAGGGATCCTTGAACTCCATTGTATTCAAACCTTGCAGTTTCAAATTCTGTTCGTGGCTTTCTAAGACTCTGCCTCTGTGTACTTGTGCATTGCGCCTCTGTCTCCATACAGAATTTAACGGGCCTATCCCCGATCCACAGGGCTCCCTGGCGTAATCAATTACTACACCATGCTTCGAATGGAAGTATCTACCAATTAAACCGGCATAGGGAATATCCAGCTCACTACTACCAGATGAAACTTACGTTTCACTCTTAATCTTCGATCCATTCCTAGTTCTAAAACTGCTGTCCCACATGTATGTATGACTGGACTTCTGATACCTTTAATATTCATACTTCCTTCAGGTCTATGCCCAACCTGGCTTCGCAGATACTTCATACTGAACAAGCTAATTTGTGGTCCATTATATAGAAGCAATTTTAATGGACTTTCTGTACTCTATGGGCAATTCAGTTCTACAAACATATTTTTATTTTCACAATTGACTTTGAATATCTTTTCCAGTTCAACATAAGGCGACTGTAATCTTATGCGTTCTTTTTGTTTCCCTGCTTCTCATTTTTCACCGAATTCCCTACATTCGAACCACACAACAAATTTTTATTGTTGCATTGTTAGATGAGGCCATGACTTACTTTTATCTGCTGATGCGTTGTGCAGAGGCTAAACGAGACAGCATCATTGCCGAAAGCGGAACACTGTGCTGAGGTGAGGTGAGCTGAGCTGAGCTGAGCCGATCAGGACGTGACCGCGCGACGCCCATGGAGTCACGTTGCCCTCAATTGTGCAGCTCAGGGCCGTTGCCGGCTGTCGTTGCCCTGGCGGTCCTCCCTTGATCGCACTCGCAGCTCCGTCTCGTTGTGCTTGGCCGTTCCCGCGACCCCCGCACAGTCGTGAAGTCGCATAGACAAGGCTGGATTGGCCGCATCTTGCCTCGTCAGGCATCGATCTCCGGACCTCAGTGTATTTCTTCTGCTCTTCAAGCTGCACCTGTTTTCACTACAGTGCAACTGCTGCTTCTCAAATGAGTCTCAAAGCCGTCAGCCAGGCATGACGTCGGGATGAGTATGTGGAAATCTCCCATCTATATCAAAAATCGTTAAGAAAATCATCCCACACCTGGCACCACAAATATTTACCTATGTGGTGTCCTGACGCAGGATAGAGGGAAGACAGTGTGTCAAAGGTCAGTGTGCAACTTACGAGCGGTGAGGAGCAAATGCAGAAAGACATATTCCCAGTGAAGGTAGGATGATGACTTGGATCAGCGTCAAACACTACCACAGGGCATCTACATGAGATGCAGATTCTGGAACTCGATAGGATGCTTCCAGCAGGAGACTCATGAAATTCAAGGGTATTTGCGACCAGACTATCTACTACACTGAAGGCTAATTATAAACATCATAAAAAGCCAAGGAGGCAACTGGTTGCACAACACAAGTCAGTGTCTGAAGCCATGGGAGCAGGTGCTAACAGAAGTAGCGAAGTACAGACTTAAGTACAGACTTAAGAGCAGCACTCCAAGTGAGAAAAACAGACATGTCGGGGCTTATCGAGGCTGGCCACGTGCGACACGGAGTCGGCGCCTCAGCGATCTGTCTGAGAACTCCCTCTGAATTCAAAAACATGGGTTTTTAAAGAATTGTGGCGACGCACCATTTCTCCCTTCCTACAGACGACCCAATAATCCATCAGCTCCCATCTATATCAAAAATCGTTACCGAAATCACCCCACACCTGACACTAGAGATATTTACCTATTAGCTATTGCCTATCTGGTGAGTCGTTCTGCATCTCTGGGCGCCTCTGGCCAACCACATTTAGATTCCTCCCCTATGTCTACTCGGTAGGTACGGATGCTTCTTGATTTTACATTAACAGACTCCAAGTTTGGTATCAACAGCGTTCAGTTGAAAGCTAAACGTCACTGCCACTCCAATTGTGGCCAGCAACAACAGTGGTTTACGTCACGTGGCCGCGCCCTCCGTTCTTCTGTGAGTGGGGACTGCTGTAGCAGCACTCTAACCCATACAAACCCACTGATGTTGCAGTTCTCAACAGCAAGCATCAAGCTTGCTACCTCTGCTAAGACGTGCCATTTCATGTCCATCTTCTACAGTGCCGCCATACAACAGCGTCTACGCGGTGGATGGAATTACAAGTTAGTTCTCTGAGGTGAAACTTCTCTCCCCCGGCAGCTGCACAAAGCGTCTCCAATTTGCACGGATCTAGTGTTACTATTCATTCGCTGTAACCTAAACACTTGCACTATCACCTGCTCTCAGCATTGTGTCTCTGATTTCCTACCTTGGAATGCCTTTGATGGCTCCAAATAGCCCTAACCATAACAATGTACAAATCATTATGTCGTCAATATATGAGAACAGGTTTAACTAATTCTTTGTGACACTTCTTAACTAGGGCACTAGATATCTCATCCCAGCCAGCTGAGTGTTTGGTCTTTAACATGCTGATTATTCGACTCAATTCATGTTCACTTTTAGCTCTGAATTCAAAGTTTACAGCTAGGGATGAACAAATGAAACATTTGACTATTTTGATCAACAGGTTGAGCTGGGATACCATGTGGTGTGATGAAATATTTATTGAAAATGTTGCGGATTGTTCTTGGATCTTCTCTTGATTTTCCCCCATGCAATGTGCTTATTTCTTCCATATTCACTTTTGATGGTGCTTTCCAGTATTGATTAATGAGCTTCCAAGATGCTTTACTCACATTGTCAGGTTTAATGGCTGAATCAATGTGAACCATTTTCCTGAAATCCGAAAGCTCTGTCTTAAACATTTTCATAGCTTTGCAATGCTTTTCCTTGAGTATGATGTCCTTTTTAGATGTTTAATGTAAGAAGAGGTCATGAACATTCTGCATGAGTTTAATCAGACCAGTGAATAGTTTCAGCTTTGGATTCTTTCTATGTATTAGGGTCCTTTTAACATCTTTAACTGGGTAACAATGGTTATAATGTCATAAAACTGTTTCATAGAATTCATCTCATTAATTATTTGAGCCTTGACTGAGCGAGGTGGCCCATTGGTTAGCACACTGGACTCGCATTTGGGAGGACGACAGCTCAAACCCGCATCCAGCCATCCTGATTTAGGTTTTCTGTGATTTTCCTAATTAGCTTCACGCTATTGCCAGGAGGGTTCCTTGGAAAGATCATGACCGACTTCCTTCCCCATCCATCCCAAATCCGATGGGACTGACGAACTCACTGTTTGACCCCCTCCCTGAATCAGCCAACCAACCAACTTTATAAGCACTGTTTCATTCCTCCTGGGCTAATTTATGTTTGAGGCGGTTTGTAATATTATCATTCAAGATTCTTTTCTGTTCAGTAACATTTGTTGCTTCTGCTGTGTTTATACCCATGTACGTAACAGACTATCATAGCGGTCCAAGTAGTGAAATTCTGTATCATTCTGTTTAACACTGTTTGTAGCATGTTTATGAGTTATGACACAATTTATCCTGCTGGAGGTGTAGTCTGTCACTCTTGTATCAGTGCCTACTATGTTTACAAGGTTGCATGAATTCAATAGATCTGTTAGCTTCAAGTCAATCATGTTGTTGGAGTTTGCATTAGTATTGAGATCCCCGGGTATAGTAAGGTTATCTTAGGCTAAGGACTGAGCTGAGCCTATCAAAAAAAGTGTGACACATCTGCATTTGATGGGTGATAAATTCCTGTCACTTTGTATTTCATATAGTTACTACCCTCTTCCTTCAGTTCAAGACTAATTTCTAGATTTCTTTTCCTGCTGTGTTTACCAATGACCTACATTTTTGTAGTAATTAGTGTCTCTTGAACAAAAATAGCCACCTCAGCAGCTTTACATTGCTGCCTACAGAAGCTGTTAACTAGAATGTGACTGTCAAATTTACGAAATTTTAATTTCTTATTGTAAGAGGTCCGAGCAGATGTAATTTCGATGTATTGCTCATGCGCTGCCTACGATATGCAAGGTCTCTGACCAGAGAGCAGTGATGACTGCAGTAGGAACTGTGTAGCTGTAGCAGTAGGTTGTGGCTAGTCTGGAGGCTGCTCTGGTCTGGTATGGTGTATCGTGTTGGCTGGCCCGGTCGCGGGGCAGTGATGCCACAGCCTGAGTATTATTGTATAAGGTAAAAAGCAGCCTCGCGCATATGTAGTAATGTTATCTCAAGTGCCATGTAAATGTTTTAAAAATCTCGTAATAATAATCTTCTTCATAAAAAGTAACTTTTAACAACCATTCATTTCAATTTAAAGAATTTACTAATTTCTCCCATACATGATCATCCCGATTATTGCAATAGAAAAGTCAGTTGTTTCCTTTCATAAATGACAGATAGGTCGGCCAGCATTGCACAGAGCTGTGCCGGAAAGATTTATTGTAAGAGCAGATATATCCGGCGACTTCATTGAGGTAAGAATGTTTCCTTTTTTTTATTCAGAATGATCTTTCAGGGCCATGACACAGCACTGCTGTCGTCCAAAATTTACCAGGTTAAATTCACAGTGAATTATTGGAAAGTCATAAGTGAGCGACAATTTAATTGAGAGGTTAGTTACATTGTATTATTACCAGGTTATTGAATTTATTTTTTTTATTGGGACGTTACACTGAATGTGAACGACATAATTATAATTTTTTCTGTTGTGAGTTTACGCTAAATGTGAATGAATTTTGAGCTTAGATTAAATCAGAAAGAATTTTGTGTGTAGGTTAATGTGAAAAGAATTTTGTAGGGATGTTACAAAAGAGAAATAATTTTGTTTTGAGGTTACACTAAGTTAGAATCACACTCATATTATTAATTAATAAATTTTGTGGGGAGGTTACACTTGGTGACAACCAGCCAGGATCGTATTTCTTTGTGAATCTCTGAGAAGTAGTCATATATCTGCTCTTATTTACTTAAATGTAGTTTGCATCTGGCGCAACGCATTTACTGATTTGTCACTCTTTCACATATCATCGGCAATTTATTGCTCTTTGTTGTAATTGTATTTGTTCAATTTTTGCTTTGACTTTGTTTCATTTTGTGCTTAATTTTGATTTGTGAAAAATGCCGCGAAAAACTGTTAACAGTACATCGCGATGTGCAATGATTGAAATAGCCGACTCGAATAATTTGACTGATAATACTTGTGACACTCAGTGTAATAGTGATAATAGTCTAATTACAGATAATCAGTGCCTACCGATCACTAGTAATGATTTTGATGCTAATGATGAACAAACAAATACAATTATGTCCACAGTAAACGTAACAATTGATGATGCAGCACGTTCCCCTACAATGAACGCTGCCCAGTTTGACACGCCCGGTTTGCAAAATTTAAATTGTGAACAGATAAATTTTTCTCACGAAGATGAACAATGTAGTCAAAATACGTCAGATTTATTTGATTCCGAGGTAGTGACTAACAATGCACATCCAATTGGCGAACCTGTTCAAGAATCAGAGAATGACCAAATGATTACACAAAACGTGACAAATGTAGATACACCAACACACAACATAGAAAATAGAGTCGCTAATTCTGGGTTTGATCAAGTTGTAGCATTATTACTACAATTCAATGAAAAACAAGATAACAATTACAAACAAATCAATGAAAATCTCAAACAGTCTAAGAAAGAACAAGACGACAATTTCAAACAGTTGAATGAAAAACACGACAACCTAAATGAACAGAACAAACAACTTAGTGAACAGATTACAGCCATTGCCGTGCAGTGTCATGATACTAAAGAACAATTACGTGAGGAAATTAAGGCTTTTGCAGTAGTGAAGAAATTGGATCTATGGCTCAAGAATTAAGTAATACACACGCAGCCACAACTAAATTACTTAGAGATGAAATTAGTGCAGTCGCTAAACAATGTTCCGAAAACGCAACACAGTTACGCGACGAGTTTAAACTAATGTCAGCAGAACTTTCATGCACGCTGGATGCGAAAGTAGACGCGAAATTTGACCAACAGAAAAGACAAATTGACGAACGTGTTAATCACCACTTACAAAGCAGTGAAACGCGTTACCGTAAATTTATACAGGAACAGAATAAAGTAAAGCAACAAGTCATGGAAACAATTACTGCACAAAGACAAGAAGATAAGCGTAAATTATTTACGAAAGCAGAAACATACGTAGACAACAATATTGCTACAGTATCGGACGAAATCAAACAGTTGAACACCGAATTGCATGATGAAATCTCCGATCTTAAAACAAAAACAGACACACACACATTAGACTTTCAGACAATGACCAACGGGCTTGAAAAGTTGGAACTAATACAGGATCCCGATGCCATCAAAGCAGACATTAAAAAGTTGAACATAACCACACGTAAAATACAAAAACAAATTAATGCTCTTGTGACACTAAAAACGATGATTACGTAAAAGTACTGACTGAAAAATATGACGAATTGGCCAGTCGCATTGACGTTATCGAAATTAATAGTGACACCAAATGAGACGATTTTTCACCAGTTTCGTTTAATCAAACTCCCGACTTCCAAAATTTACAGCAGACGATCAGTGAGATAGGTTCGTCTAACAATACATTACATAGAAAATTGTCAACTTTACAGCAAGAAGTGACAGAGATGAAAAATGTTTCAGCCTCTAACACGGCACAGCATACGCCACATCCCGAACATTTCTCACACTCACACACCTTGTATAATTTAGGTAATTTACGGAGTATGTGACTTAGATTCCGAACAGTCACAGACAAACAGATTAGCATACAATCCTGAACCTGTTCAGACATTCAGAGACGAAAATTTTGATTACAAGCACTTTCTATCCGTGAGAAAATTTAAAGTATTTAAAAATGACAGAACACAGATTCACCCCTTGGATTGGATACAACAATTTAGCTTTGCTTTTCTACCAACTTGGCCCGTAACACACAAACTTGAATTTATTTGCAGTTTTTTGGAAGGGGAACCAGCAACTCGTATGAGACCGATCACGAGACAATGCTATTCGGTAGAAGAATTTCAGAATGCTTTTCTGTCAGCATGTTGGTCGAAGACGACACAGCATGGAATCAAGGATCAATTAATTAGTTTACCGAATTATGAGAACTCAAATTTTTCCACTGTTACGCAATTGTTTGAACACATGGTCCAGGAAAACCAGTACTTAAGTGAGCCATACAGTGAATCTGCACTTATCCAATTATGTATTTCTAAACCACGATCGTTAAGAGTATCACTTTTAACAGGTCAGCAGAAAGAAAATATTTCGGCATTTAGAGATCTATTACAGGTTTTGGAAGTTCAGCAATCAGATTATTCCTTGAACTTTAATAACAGACAAAATTTTAATTATCAGTATCGTCAAAATTATCTGCAACAGGAACCACATTTTGGTAACAATAGAGGTTTTTCCCAACAACAGCAACAAAACCAACCGGTTAGCATACCTAACCAACAATGTAATGTGCAAGGTCAACCAAGCTTTAATGTTTCGCCGCCACACTATACAAGAATCTTAAGAAAGAAAAATAATCATTTCACATTTTAGATAGTCGAAGCATCATTTTTTTCATTTGTTACGTCAAATTGTATACAGAAACACTAAAACGAACACAGCATTACGAGGTGCAATCACATCCCATAAAAAATTGGTCTGTTTAAGGTTAGGCTTAGTTGCTAGTCCAGTGCAAATATTTATGCAATGGTCAGATGAAGGGTTTATTTCATTAGTGGTAGTAGTCCATTTTTGTTCATTGTGATATACAGCGTCCTAAAGTTAAATGAACGTTGAAAAATCTGCAGTTGAGATACCAGAAATATCCAAGCATATGGCTTCTTCGTGGAGATGAACCTTTCTTTCTGATTGTTTGGATAATTAACTGCAGAAGCATTATAGGCAGAAAAGTGGAGGTAATGGACTTGTATCACTATTGGAATAAGCCCTTCATATCTCCCTCAATAACTTTCTCTTCAAGATTTATAGGTTTTCTTTAAGTTCTGTATTTGGTTTACAGTTCAAGATAGTGAAACCATGAAACCACATAAATATTGACCAATGATCCTAGTAAAACTGTTTCAAGCATAATTCTGGGAGCTACTTAATAATAAATAAGCCCACGACAAACACATATTTAAACACACAAGTTGCAGAGTCTGAATGTTTCAGTCCATTTCCTTATGAAACGCTACAAATGTCCTCTCGTCATGTAACTAATAACGTCATAAACAACCGTATTTTCTCCGTAATCAGATCTGACTTTTTAACTGGCCTCGTTTGTGAAAGAACACTCAATGGAAAAATATCCAATTCCTCATGGAGCATTTGCAGTTTGCCACGAAAACAAAGCACAATACTAAAATAAAGATTAGGGAGAAGCAACAGCAAAAAATCCACTGCAGTAACATAAGCGAGTATGGCGAAAATAGGTTAACTTCCAATATTAGCAGACACTGACACCACCGAAACGTACTCCGCGAGGAACCTTGACGTTATGTGATGTATCGGTCCCTTGGCTGTGTGAATGATGCCATTTGAAATGCATTGTATAATCTTTTTACTCGACGTGATTTGAGTGTGACTTGACGGTCAGAGTGAACGGTTCCATACCGTTAGAGTTCCGAGACGGTACGTTTCTAGAAGAGTCAACCCAATATATTACTTCCTCCTACCTACATCTCGCGAAACCACCATGAAGATAAAATTACGGATATTCGAGTCTACTGGCAACCACTAGTGACTGTGATGGTGAAGTTACAGTGATAGACAAAGTCCCCTCCGCCATACTCCACTAGATGGCTTGCGGAGTATAGATGTAGATGCAGAATTTTAAGATCAAGATACCATACTTAACTATTTTGAATGCGGAAGCAAACGTAATTAATAATAATGAAAGAAAATTAGACGACTATAAAGAGAAACTTTTAAAACATTGCAGGCATAGCGGAAACAGATTCTAATATTTGAAAAGCTACATGAAATCTATATTTGTATATTTTGTGAGCATATTTATTTATTATTTAAGCTCGATTTCCACTTTCCGAAATAAAATCTGTCGTGAATAGGCCAAAGACGAAAGAGGATTAGGCTTTATCTTTGGTGAATAATGTTTCTCGCATTTGTTGGAATGTGGGATGTGGATTCAAACTCTGGAAAACAACCGTGACAGTCTCACGAATCCAATCCTAATACGTTTTTGTAACGTATTTTAAGACCACACAAATATGACCGAGGTTAATTTGTAGTGAGCGAAGCATTTGTCGACTTTCCTTGTATATAATTGGTTGGTGTCAAGATGCCGCTTCTGAAAGGTGATTTATCGAGACATCTTCAACGAAACAAATAAAAATTTATTTGTTGCATTTACGGGTAGCCATTTAGTAACAACAACTGCGTTTGAAAGACAAATTTGGATAATGATGAGTTAGGAAAATGACATTTCTCAGTTATTGACTTGTTCTTATAATCAGGCACGTAATTTTTGTTGCTAGGACATTATTTTGTACAAAGCATGTGCAAAACTATTTAATAAACACTGTGGCGCGCCCACAGAATTTAATTGTTCGTTGGAGGGAGGGCGCCGTTAATTGTTGCGTTCTTCGCACACATTGTGAATGCAGAATGAGTGCCAACGGTACAGTGTTGATTCTGTTAAACCTAAATCGCTTCATCTGTTTGAAAGATAGAGTGAAATGCCTGAGCCAACTTGGGTTTTTAGTACACTTGATGGTAAATTGTGAATTCTTTTTCTGCATCGTATTGGTGTCGGCATCGTATACGTAGCACCAGCTGTCAAATTTAGTTTATATAGGACAAGTCCAGTCCCTACAGTATATGACACTCAAATTCGGATGTAAATGTATGAAAATAACTAGCGTAATGCCCCATAGCATATTATAGTGATCAAGAATGTATTAGATCATGACTGATTTGTATGTTGGTGATTTAAATAAAAAACGGATTTATCAGTATATTATTTTTTATAGGTGATATGGAGGCCATTATTAAAGATGCCCTTAACACAATAACTTTCAAGGCTGCTGGAAAGGGCGGTGGTGGCTGTATAAACGAAGGCGAAGCATATTTTACAGATACTGGAACTGTTTTTGTTAAACAAAATAGGAAGTCTCAGGTCAGGTGCAGACTTTTTCTTAAAAGAGTATTCTTTACAGTGCATTTTATGGTATCTGGTGAAGGCTATGTAATCACATTACAGTACATTTTCTAATGTATGTGATTGAGGCATTAGGCTACAGGAAGCACAAGGATCAAATACTATCCTTCTCTTTCTGCTTATGTAATCCCCTCTTAGCTGCTTTTTCTAATGACATGCTATTTGCACCTAAAGAGCACATTAAGTCTCTCAAGTAACCATTTCTCTCTTATCTGGATTGACATAGATCAGTGGTTGATTAACTTTTAGTTTAGGTTTTTGCAGTCTGTAACAAAACATTCAGTGAACAGCACTGACAAATATTGGAAATATTGTTCTTGAAGAAACAAGTTTGCTAAGTTCTCAAGTAATTCTTTCTATTACTATTAATGGTTTCGACAGATTTATGCTCTCATCACGACAGTACATAATCTTGAATGAAAATCATATCAAAATCAGTTGTGGATGAGAATAATTTGACACAATGTCAACAGTATATAAGCTATTGGAAACACCATGTGACATCTGAAAAGGTAAGTGTAAGGGGTATCAAATATAGGAACTGTCTATGAATGTGAAATGTGACGCACATTATAGCAGTGTACAAACTCTTTTAAGTGTAGATGATGAGAATTTGGAGTGGAAAGTGAGGGAGAATAAATTTGAAATAGGATTTTTTTTCTGTAGATCTGAGCTGATTCTGTGCCATATTAACTAGAATGGAATTAATGGCTGTGCCAATTAAAGAAAATAGAACTGAGTGGTTTGAGGCAGTGTTTCTTCTGATAAGCAAGAGAACTGACTGTAGGACATACTTCATAAAATATAAACATGATCTGTGACCATGTTATGAAGGCTGAGTATTGACAGAACTGAATCAGTGTCATGGAATCTGGATTTTATTTTGTGCCAGGTAGCAATTATGGCCAATAGAAATTGTGACAAACTAAGGAGCTAGGGAGTAGTTTGAGATGACCGAATCATTTATGTGTCAGTGCTGGTTGAATTATTGCCAAGCCACTCACAAGTAGCCTACAAGTTTATGTACTGTTTGGGTGTCATATTCTGATCAGCGTGTAACATTGATTCATATTATTGTAATTCTTGAAAGATGCTTTTTGGAAGTAAACATTGAAGAATATGGGTATCTTTCATGCGTGTCAAAGAGGAAGTTTCTTGCTTGACTAATTACTCCCAAGAATTTGCAAAGACAACAGTAGTGTCTGTTCATTCAGACTAATCAACTTCCTTATTTTAGTTATTTAATAGCTTAAATGTTAACTGACGGGCAGACCTCAGAGAAAATATGTGTCAGATGCATTTGACTCAAGTTCTAGAAGAGGGGGAAAAAAACAAAAAAAAAACCTTGCAGTTGTGACAGAACACGCTTAGTTTACTTCATAAAACTGGAAAAATATCTCATAAATGTAATACAAGAGCTATTAATAGCCTCTTCTCTGCACACTGTCAGAAAATGACATGCAAAATGTTCCGTGTCATGGAACTAACAGATACATTTGATGCCCTGAGAGCCATAAGGGCATAAAGCACCCTGTCCTCTATTTTAAGACTGTAGCATGTGGGTAAATCCATATGACGTGGTCCAGTGTTGGTTGCTTGACCATTTTTAAATATTTTAATTTTTTTATGTGTGATTGCCCTATATTTGATAAGTTCAGAGCAGTTTTTTAAAATAATTTATCTTGGACCTTTACTGGATGGCAACCATTTTTATTTGTAGGCATGCGACGATTTTTCAGTCTGGAGACATTAGCGAAAATTTGAATAACTCTGCACTGGGTTAAGTTACAACATTGCGATTGACATGATTGTTTTTAGAAAAGTGTCCTCCACAACATTGTCTGTTACTCAAAATACCCTAAATTCAAAAATAACCAGTCAAAATGACTTCCAAAGTTTGGTATCAAAATTTTCAAAAATAAACTTTTTAGGCCCAAAAAGTCTTGTTTTTTCTCCCTGTAGTTAGATGTCATACACTACTAGCCTCATATAGAGCAAGAACACTTACAAATGTTTCCTTAATTTTTTATGAATTTTTGAAATTTCAAAATTTTCATTTTTTTCTAAAGTTTGGGGCTAGTTATGTCAGGTGGGACTGAATATAAAAATATGATTTTTGCACAGTTTGTACACCTATATGATAGCAACATAGGCCTACTGTAAAAATTTCAACATTGATATCTGACTGTGAACAAAGATATGAATTTTTGAAAATGAGGAAATAATTCACATTACTCTACAACTGATGTTATGGCTGTTGTGTATTTAAATGGTTTATTGTATCACTGTAAAAAAGTTAATAGTGATATATATTTAGTTAACGCTATCACCCAATATTCTTTTAGTTTATTTATTTTTAATAATGCAATATTAAACAATAGGAGCTTTCGCTTTTGTTCTATGGTAATAAAAATGCCCATTTGCGTTTAGGTTTATTGTCAACAAAGAAGTACATTATTGCTGGGTGTGGCATTGTTGTAGTCAGTCTGTTTTCAAACCTCTGTTAGAGTGGATGTACATACTTTGAGAGTGTAGAATGTGTTACGTACTTTGTTCTGTGTGTAATTTGTAATTAATTTTCAGAGATGAACTGGAATGCATGGATGAACAGTGCTCTGTTGGATAGATAGCAAGTGAATTGTGTCACAAAACAGTTTACGGTTCAGTTTTAAAAAAACTTGATAAATGTCAATGACTTTGATGAAGTTAGACAAACTTTGTTTAAATTTCGAGTAAGTTCTTCTGTAACATCAGTGTGTGAGTCTCACGAGAAGAACTAATTTCTGAAGTACAACCATATTTTTGGAAGAAAGTGCTGTGATCCACATAAAAAGCCTATTACTAGAGGTTTGAGGGAAATAAAACTTGAACATTTGCCCTTGTTATGTGAGAGTGAAACGGCTTCCCAAGTGAAATGTAATGTGATTCCTGGAAATTCACTGTGCCCAAATTGTTACTCAAAAATATTTGTTGTGAATTCAGAACCAGAATCATATAACCTTGTTAATGACATTTATATTCCTAATGAGGAAGCTGTAAGCGTATTGTATTTGCTTGTTCTAAGTTAGATGTATCTCCTGCTTCGAAAATAATAAAATTAAGTAGCAGAAAAAGAAGAGCAGGTATTGAAAATAAGGTACAACAAATTTGAGACAAAACTAGAAAAGACGTGGAATCATGCATTAGTAATACAGATACCAACATTATTTCTAAAGAAGAAGAAAACCTACCACCAGCATCAGCTGACACTGAATATTTGGTTTAATAGATAAATTAAAAATTAAATGTTCGGTGATATCTAAAGATGAAAAAGTTGAAATTTTAAGTTTGCTCTCTGACTCAGTCAAGAGAAAAAATAGTTCATGGGGGGGGGTTGATTTGGGGGAAGAGACCAAACAGCGAGGTCATCGGTCTCATCGGATTAGGGAAGGAAGTCGGCCGTGCCCTTTCAAAGGAACCATCCCGGCATTTGCCTGAAGCGATTTAGGGAAATCACGGAAAACCTAAATCAGGAAGGCCAGACGGGGGATTGAACCGTCGTCCTCCCGAATGCGAGTCCAGTGTGCTAACCACTGCGCCACCTCGCTCGGTAATAGTTCATGAATTCAAGGTTTCTCATTGTTTGGTTAAACTAACCCGAAAATTAGTGAAAGAGCAAGGCATTCTTCCAGTTTTAGGAAAGAAGAAAGGAGTAGTTATAAGTGGGGAAACAATTAAAAAGCTTCAGCAGTTTTTTGAAGATGATGAAAACAGTAGAATGTGCCCAGGTTGCAAAGATAGCAAAAGAGTTGTTATAAATGGAGTTAAAGTAACAAAGCAGAAAGGACTAGTGCTGCCAAATTTAAATGAACTTCATGTAGCTTTCAAAAATTCTCATCCTGAATGGGAAATACAGAAGTGTCCGATTCCACCCGTCTGCTTTGACCCATGACATCACCAGTATGGCAGAAATGACCATTCTCAACGTCTCCACTATAATACCTATGACGACATTACATAAACGACAACAAACATGGAAATACATATAAAACCAACACACATCTCTCTCGAAAAATATAATCAAACTAACGGGACCAGCGCGGGAAATGGCGGGGGGTTGGGGGGGACAAACTAAATACAAACACATACAGATACACACCACAATCCCAAACCACACAAAACGACGACATAAAAACACCACAAAATTACCAAGTTCCGCTACACTTACAGTATCGACCTACGTAGCTCAACTGCAATTGTCGATACCACAAAATAAAAACCAACTACTCCAAAAATTATAATCACACCGTAACTATTGATACCACAAAACCAACACCTAAAACAACAAAAATTGGAATCGGACACTTCCCTTGACCTACATAGGTCAACAGCAGCTCACAATACCAAAACGCACATAGCTATGACGACACATTGGAATGGGACACTTCCCTTGACCTATATAGGTCAACAGCAGCTCATGATACCAAAACACACATAGCTACGACAACAAATAAGAATCGGTCACTTCCCATGACCTATGCAGCTCAGATACAACTGATGATACCAAAAAAATTGAAATCGAGTACTTTTCCCTAAGAGACATCAATCAACCGCAAGTGCCGATACCAAAACATCAACCACCAACACATGCAGTAAATAACACCGACCCAACAACACATAAAAACCCCACCGAACATCATAACACGCAAACAATAGACCCAAAAAAAAGTCCATGTACCATAAAAAAGTTCCGGCGCTACATGCTAACCCCCAACGCATATTCTGCTTGCATACGCTGCATTCTGCTATCTCCGTCACAAGCCCAAAAAGTTGCAGAAACTTAATGATGGACAACGTGTCGTTCCCCATTTCAGCCCACAGGTGAGTGCTATTAAACTTATAAGTCATATCCATACCTAACAAAAGAAGCCACAAATTGAATTAAACGACTTACCACATGACAAACAGCCAACCAATAACATCAGACGACACTGCAATAACATAAACACAATGTAAACTTAATTGTTAACTCACTGTCCGTTTTTCTATAACAGTCACGACTGTTAAATGCACGCTTCAAGCACTGACACCAAAATGAACCCAATACACCACCAGAGGACACCACCAATCACAAGACGACATCTACAAACACAACACACTCATAAACTAAATGCCGCGCCATTGTGACATCACACACACAACACCCTTACATCACGGGTCAAAGCCAACGGGTGGGATCGGATGCCCTCCATTGACCCCCTGAATGCAAAATTGGAAGGTCAAAATTTGGTGACCGCCGCCCTAAGTGGTGTATTTTGGCTGGATCCTGAGGGACACACTCCATATGTATTTGTTTATATCATCAAAATGTCAAACTGCTGATTGCAGATGCAATACTCAGGGATCTTAACTACAAAGAGTTACTAGGTTTAATGGTCTGTGACACTAACAGTTATGACTGCATGATGGGTTCGTGTAATAAATGCCGCCCTGGTAAGGAAGCCATTATTGAATTGTTTCACGAATATGAGGAGGAAATGCCAGACAGTATTACCTTAAAACAGTGGGTCACAACTGACAGGGCAGTGGTTAAATCTCAGGAAAAGTACTTGGAATCTTTAATTGATAATTTACAAAAACCCAAAAGTCACCACTATGTTTCTAAAATTCAAAGTAAGTTTTTGAAGGACAAAAAAGCACAACTTCATGAAACTGAATGCATAGTGCTAGCTGATTTTGCAGAAGATTTTACATTTGTGATTCAGGATGCAATACAAGGGTACCACTGAGTCAATGACCAGACAACAGTGCTTCCATTTATTCTCTACTTTAAAAATGAGAAAGATGAAGTTTGCACATCTTCAATTTGCATTCTAAGCGACTACTTGGATCACAACACTTTGGCTGTACATGTGTTTCAAAAGTATGTAGTAAATTACATAACAGAAATTTTTCCCAATGTCGAGAAGCTTATATACTTTTCAGATGGAAGTGGTAGTCAGTATAAGAACAAAAAGATTTTTTTTCAAATCTGTGCAACCACAAAGTAGACTTTGGGTTGGAGGTGAATGGCACTTTTTTTTGCTTCTTGCCCTGGTAAAAATGCATGTGATGGAGTAGGAGGTAGGACATGTATGTCTTTTGCAAGGATAATATTAAAGGCATTACCTATTTTCTAATCATGAAAGAAGAAGTGGTTCTGCATATGAAAACAACACTTCAAACCAGATTTGAAAACTGTGTAGCAATAAAAGGAACAAGGCATTTCCACAAATTCCTGGGCATTGCAGAAAACTTAGTTCGATGCTATGTAACATCAGAAACCGAAATTTATGAGGATCATTGTGTCAGTAAAATTACATCTCTGTCTTTAACATTGAATGACATAGTGGCATGTGTGTATGATGGACAGTGGTGGCTTGCAGAGGTTGAAAGAATAAGTTTGGAAAACAACAATGTTTTTGTGCATTTTTATCACCCTGCTGGCCCAAGAACATCATTCAAGAAATCTACTAGTGACAAAGTTTGGATACCAATGAAAAATTTTTAAGGAAACTTTCAGTGCTTGAACTTACCACGGCAACTAGGAGGTCTTATTTTATGTCACAGAAGCTGTCTGAAGAAATAAGTGTTCTTAACAATCACCACCAGGTTTAGGAACAGTCACATCTCAAAGGATGTTAATTGAAAATATTTATTTTAAGTATGTCAAAATAATATAAACGTTAATTTCAGCAATGTTTCCACTTTTTGTATATAATTCAGTACCTTACTTCAATAATAATTGATTATATCTCATCAATATCACACAAGAATAGGCAACAGCCAAAAGATCAGTTGTAGAGTAATGTGAATTATTTCCTCATTTTCAAAAATTCATATTTTTGTTCACAGTCAGATATCAATGTTGAAATTTTTACAGTATGTTGCTATCATATAGTTGTACAAACTGTGCAAAAATCATATTTTTATATTGAGTTCCACCTGAGATAACTAACCCCAAACTTAAGAAAAAAATGAAAATTTTGAAATTTCAAAAATTCATAAAAAATTAAGGAAACATTTGTAAGTATTCTTACTCTATATGAGGCTAGTAGTGTATGATATCTAACTATAGGAAAAAAATAGTCTCTCATAAATCACTTCACTTAAATGCTGATTTTTGAAAATTTGGATACCAAACTTTGGAGGTTATTTTTGATTTTAGGGTATTTTGTGTAACCAGTGCAGAGATATTCATATTTTTGCTAACGTCTCTAAACTGAAACATTGTTGCACTCTTACAAGCAAAATGGCTGCCATTCAGTAAAGGTGAAAGATAAAATTATTTTAAAAACTGTTTTGAACTTCTCAATCATATATCATATGTTAATCTTAAAAGTGAATCAATCAGCTATATCAGCGCTGTATCTGTACCTGTACCTGTACCTGTTTATATGAACATTTACAAAAAACTGTCTCCCTGCTATGCACTTATGTAAGGATCCAAAGCATATATTGTCATTCGTCTAGGAACTCTCACACTGGCTACACTGATGTTCATTTTCTCATAAAAGCTGGAAGTCATTAAGGAATGTCTCACCATAATCTCATGTTACATGATTTCAACATTCCGGTGTGTGAAATGGGCACTGAGGATTCGGTGTTACTGACCTCACTATTAAACCAAAAATTGATGTTGTGATAACAATGTACATTTCAGTGATGGTGATGATGTTTTCAACAGATTGTTGGGAACCATTGTTTAAAAAAACAAATTTTTCGGTGTAGTTGTGGGAGGTCACCATTTTCGTCAAGTCGTGAGGGAGACCACAATTTGTCATTTCCTCACAGTTTGCAGTTTCCAAATTTGTCTGTGGAAGACAAATATCAACCTTGAAACACAAAGACTTAACAAAACTACAAGGTTTCAAGCCTGAAGTGAACAGGCAGTTTTATCTGAACCTCCAGCCAGAAAATGTGCTTAATCAAAATGATGCTAATGAGGACCATGAAATGATGGGATATGTCATAATTGTGTGTGCATTTAGTACATGTTCTTTATGTTCTGATTCTAATTTCATATTAATTGCAAACTACCCAACAGTCTAAAAGACACTACTGCCACTAGCCTATACATGAAAATTTTGTGGATTAACATTAAAATATTCCTAAATGTTAAGTAAAATTTCACAACAAATTGGGTGCATTATTTTTTATAGAACATATAGGATGTTGAGACTTGGTTAGTTAAAAAAAAAATAAGAAAGTCAGACCTATGAGACTTGTAGTTTGCATACAAATTTGATTTTCACAAATATGTATTTTTCTCAAAACTTACATGAGGGTAAGTCAGTTATTATCTGCAAAGTAGTTATAAAATTTTATTGCAGTCAAATAGGAAACTTACAAGAACATCATTTTTCAACATAGTCTCCTTGTGTTTCAACGCACTTGGTCCATGGTTATACAAGCTTCCTGATGCCCTCGTAAAAGAAGGTTCTCGGTTGAGCTGCGAGTCAGGAATGCACCGCTTCTTTCACTGCTTCGTCCGAGGCAAATCAACAGCCCCTTAATTCCTGTTTAAGTGGACCAAACAAGTGATAGAAAGGGCAAGATTGGGACTATATGGAGGATGATCCAGTACTTCAAATTTGAGTTTCTGCAGCGTTTTAGCAGTGTAGGCAGCAGTATGTGGACGGGCATTGTCATGCAACAACACAACACCTTTTGACAGCAATCCTTGGTGTTTGCTTCGAATTGCAGACTTTAACCTAACAGTAAGCATCTCATTGTAACATACACTGTTTATTGTTGCGTCCCTTTCCCCATAATGTTCCAGTGCTGGACCTTATGCGAATTGTTGGATCTTGAACTTTTTCTTGCATGTTACTCTGCCATTTACTCTCTGGCTCGTAATGATGGGTCCATGTTTTGTTACCAGTAATGATCCTGTTACCATAGTGATCCAAATGTTTTTTGCAGATGTCTAAGTGCATTTGTTTATGCAACTGTGTGAGTTGTTTTGGGACCCATCTTGCACAAACTTTATGAAGCCCAAGTCTGTCTAGATGATTTCCTAGGCAGAACCATGACTAATTTGCAGACGATGTGCCACTTCGTCAATAGTTAATTATCTGTTTAAGAGAATCATTTCACGTGACTGCTCAATGGTTTCTTCATTTGTGGCGGTGAACGGTCGTCCAGTTCCTTCATCGTGTGTAACACTTGTGCACTGTGCGACCATTTCGGAATTTTTCAGTCCATTCGTAGACACTCTGTTGCGGCAAAACACTGTTCCCGTACTGTACCAAAAGTCTTCGATGAATTTCAGCCCCTGATACACCTTCCGACCACAAAAAAACGTATCCTGAACATTGCTCTTCTTTGGTGCAAATAGACAACAGAGCAGCCATGATTAACAGCATGGTAGTGATAATGGAACTAACCTAGCATCTTGAAAATTGCAAAGATATAACAACAAATAAACAAAGCATGCGTCATCAATGTAAAATGACAGTACTGCCAAAATAAACAAAAATATAACTAAATTGTGGATAATAATGGACTTACCCTCGTAATCACACTGTAACCAAAGTATGATCACCCAGTGATGTCACATGAAGAATGGAAATAAACTATGTATCAGAATCATAATTACTGGCAAGTCAGAGTATTTTGTGACAAGCATCAGAAAGAGGGCTCGGAGGCATGTATCAGTCATTGCAGAAGCATTTCGTTACTGCTCAATGAAGCTTGCTTGCCACTTAACAGGTTATGGTACATCTGAGTAGAATTAAAGAAAGACAGTGTTTAGTATCTGTGTTCAATTACCTTATTGTGCAGAGAGCGAACTGTTTCATTTAGTTGACAGAATGTAATCTTGAATGAAAATCATATCCAAAGCAGTAGTGGATGAGAATCATTCTAAAATATTTGAAAGTTACTGTACTATGATCCTTTGCTGCATTTGCTAGGAAATCACACATTGAGCAATATATAAAGAATGCATAAACCAATGAAATGGCCAACACTGTCTTTCTTCATTTGCTAATCTGTTGCTGTCAGTTATGACCCAAAGCAGAATGATTTCTGGGTCATGATTTAAAACTGGGTTTGAGATTAAATCGTATATGACAATATTTGATGGTTTCATTCCTCTGTTTGGTGATTTAAAAATTCTCTTTCAGATTCAAAGAATGTCACTACTGAAGAAATTGCATTTTGTTTTGGTGAATAAATGAGAGGGGTGTTTGTTCATTTGTCAACACATTCAGTGTACTTTTAAAACTGGAACAGCTGCCTTATTTTAAGTTCGAACAGGAGCATCTTGTATTTAGGAAGTTTGGCAGCTGGTGAATTGCATCTAACTCAGGGAAGGCTCACTTTATAGATGCTTGATAGACTGAATGTGGCAGCTGAAAATCTATTAGCCCATCAGCAGTGCGCTACGGGACAAATGTAGTGGTAGTATTTTGATGCAAGATGAACTATCTTTGTATCTCCTTTACTAATACTCATTGGACAAAAGTGAAGAGAGCAAGGAGAAGTGACAAAAGAATGGCATTTGCTTTATTTGCTCCAGTTGAATCCGTTTCCAGTTGCATTTGTATGTGACATGACAGTAACCACAGTGGGTATGTGGGCCTGTGTCTTTGAGTAGAGCACTTTCAAAACAAAATCTGATGCTTATCCATAAAAAAAAAAAATTAAAAAGCATGCATTTAACCCACTATAGAATGACAACACGATTAAAAAAAAATGTCACAAATAAGAGTTGTGTGGCAGATGAGATCCAGTTTCTTGATTCTAGTATTGAGACAACCAAAAATAAAGGAAAATGATTAGGCATCAGTTGCAATGAAGTGGCTGGAAGATAATGGAAACGAATGTTAAATACGTGCTTACAAAGCACTGAAGTGTATGACATAGCCATGAAATAAATTATGAAAGCCATTAAATAACTGAAGAAAGTATCTAGTTCTCTTGATTCCTGTATGTTCTTGCAAGATTTTTAAATCTTTTGCTGCTCCCATAGGATCCCATTGAATTATCTTTTGGAGTAAGTTGTTCCCATAAGTTTTATGTCCTGACACTTGGATTATGGGTAGTAACAGATATGTACAAAATAGGAATGGTAAATGATCTGTAAAATCAGATCTCTATTGTTCCATCAAGCAGTTTCAGAAACATTTCGATAAGTAATGTATGCTATTCGTACACAATGTTTTGATAATGATTAATAAGAAAAGTTATCCTCTTGATATCCCAAGTGACCTTCCTAAGGCCTTTATGAAGATACAAAAGTTTCGTTAAGGAGACCATTGAAGTTTACGGTACAAACGACACTTGTGTGGCTAAGGCCGTAGCTTCATGATAGAAAAGATGACATCATATCAACAGGAGTAAGACAGCACATCAAATGAACAAATACCAGTTCTACGTTGTTTATTTTCCCCTTTTATTTGTATTTTGCTTCCCCCACCAAACAATTGGCTTTTTGTTTTTCCATTTTTGATTGTAAACTCCAACACCCGTTTTCCAATATTTCTCGTTGCAGTAGGAATAAAACTGATGAAACACTTATTGATGAATTAGAGTTGTCAAACTCAGTTCACATAGTCTCCTTCTCTGATCACTGTTATAGGTGCAGGGGTTGAACAAAAATACAAAAATGTGGAAACACCAAAACCACAACACACTACTATTCCTAATACAGAGTAGGAAAAACATAAACATTCAAAACAGCTTCTCCTTGCCTTGGAATGGATAAATACAGGTCCTATATCATGCACTTATACCATTATACCTGCAAAATAATGGCAAGTTTAAGTAAGTGGATAGTGGTGATGCACCCTTCTCTCCGAAATAGAACCCAAAAGCTCAGTAATATTGAGATCTGTGGCTGAGGGAGATGTGTTGTCGTGCTCAGTGCTGGATGATGCAAGCTGTGTGAACATGGGCCCTGTTGTCTTTGAACACGGCATCACCATTGAGGAACAAACATTGTACCATGGGATGGGTCTGATTAATGAAAATGGTCACATATCCTTGGCAGTAATGTGTCCTTGCAGAGTATCCACAGGGCCCATGGACTTCCACAATTTGGCTGCCCAAATCGTCACTGGACCCTGTCTTATTTCACTCTTTACAGTAAGCATTCTGCATCGTAGGTTTCAGATGGTGTGTGCCAGATGTAAGCTTGGCCAGGTGTTGGCAACAGTGTGGAACAAGACTCATCCATCCAAATGACTTCCTTCCATTGCTCAATAGCCCTGGTTTTATAGATTTGGAACCAAATTTTTGCGTACGAGCATTTGCATCACTGGAGTGTCATTTTATAATTCCAATGCATCCTGCAATTCCCAGTACATAGAGCTCCTTCCATATTGTTTTGAATTTCACAGGGTTAACATGTGCGACATTCAGTTCTGTGGTGATTTTTGCAGCTGTCATCCTCTTATTTTCTATCACAGTCTTCTTCAGTGAACATCTGTCATTTCGTCCATGTTGGGACTTAGTGGAGGATGTTTTTCTGGTTTCCCTGGATGTGGAATAAATCTTCGATATAGTACCTCCTGAAGCAAACACTTTGGCTGCCTTGATTATGGAAGCACACACTGTATAAGCATTAACGATTTGCCAGTGTTAGAATTCACTTAGCTCTAACATGATGCAATCACGACTTCAAAGAGCACTGTACTGACGATGACTGTTACCCAATTCATCAGGAACTGTCAGAAATGTGAGAACATAAACTTTCATAAATATTACTTAGAGCAGCATATGGAAGCATGTGAAACAGAAAATGTATTTCAAAATATATCCTGTACAATAGTAAGTGCACACTGACTACCTGCAGATAATTTTAATCTGTTTACAAATCATCTTGAACCTCTGTAGCTCTATTTAACAGTAAAAATAAATAAATAAAAGGAATCATAAGTGCAGATGTTATGATACAGTTTCTCTTAAAAACTCTTCCCATAAGAATTTATTGCAGTCAGTAACATTATCATTCAATTTTAACACCTTACTGTAAACTTCCCAATTAGGCTAGCTGATAGCACAAAAACAGCCATTGATAATATCTTTACAGAAAGAACTGACAAACAAAATTATATTGCAAAATCAAAAGTCATTGGCCTCCCAGACCATGACTTGCAATTCCTTATGTTAAATGTTAATCTTTCAGGAGGGCAGTCAGTAAACAAAAAATTGATTACTGCAGGAAACTCAGCAAAATCATGAATTCGAGTAACATATGCAGTGCTGCTCAAGACATAAATGAAAAATACAAAACTTTTATCAAGAAGATATTAACCTTATTTGAAAGCTGTTTCACCCCAAAGGTACACTAGATTAGACCACAAGAAAAGAGTATTGTACAAGTGTTTCAGAAGACGAAAAGAAAACTGAAAGAAACAGCCTTGAAGTTAATCCTATACCTCATTATAAGACACAATGCAAAATATTGAAGACAGTAATACAGGCATCAAATCAAATGCATTACAATGAAATTATAGTCACATTGGGTAACAAAATAAAAGCAGGAGGCATATCACAGACCTTTCCGAAGAGGGGTATCTAGCATGCATCGGGAATACAGATAGCATACCATAGGTGCAACCACAGTGGAGGGGGACCTATGGGAAGGCCAGAGAAACATAGTTCCTGAGGAGGGACAGTTGCCTCTTCAGTAGTTGCAGGGGCAACAATCAGTGTAATTTTCTCATCTGGCCTTGTAACATGAGCCAACATGGCCTTTCTGTGCTGGTACTGCGAATGGCTGAAAGCAATGGGAAACTGCAGTTGTTACTTTTCCCAAAGACATGCAGCTCTTGGTATGGTAACTGATGATGGCATCCTTCTGGGTAAATATTCCAGAGGTAAAATAGTCCCTCATCCGATCTTCAGGTGAAAACTACTCAGAAGGATGTCATCATCAGGAAAAACAAAACAGGCATTCTTTGGCCTGGCCCTTAACCTGGTAGGTAGATTAGAAAATTGGAAATGGGTAAGCTGATGTTAAATATAGTGGGAATTCGTGAAGTTCAGTGGCAAGATGAACAGGAATTCTGATCAGGTGAATACAAAATCAAATAGAGGTAACACAGGAGTAGGTTCATTGGTGAATAAGGAAGTAGGAATGCAGGTAAGCTACTGTGAGCATCATAGTGAATGCATTATCATAGTCAAGATAGACAGAAAGCCAACACCCACCACATCAGTAAAAGTTTATATGCCAACTAGCTCAGTAGATGATGGAGAAATTGAAAGAAAGTATGATGAGGTAAAAGAAATTATTCAGATAGTCAAGGGAGAGGGAAATTTAATTGTGATGGGAGACTGGAATTTGTCAGTAGGAAGAGGAATGAAAAAACATGAACTGGGAGGAAAGGAATAAAAGAGAAACCCACCTGGTAGTACTCTACACAGAACACAATGTAAACACTGCTAACACTTGCTTTAAGAATCTTGAAGAGGGTTGTATACATCGAAGAGACCTGGAGATACTGGAAAGTTTCAGGTTGATTATATTATGGTAAGACTGAGATTTCAAAGCCAGATTTTAAACGTAAGACATTTCCAGCAGCAGATGTGGACACCGAGCATAATTTGTTTGTTATGAACTGTAGATAAAAACAAGAATTTACAAAAAGGTAAGAAATTGAGGAGTTGGGACACAGATAAGTTGAAAAAACTGGAAGCTGTTGAGAGTTCTAAAGGTATCATAGGCAACAATTGACTAATACTATGGAAGAGAGTACAGTAAAAGACAAATGGATAGCTGTGAGGGGCAAAATAGTGAAGGCAACAGATTACCATATAGTTAAAAGACATGCCCCCCCATTAGGAATTCTTAAATATCTCAGAACATATTGAATTTAATTGGTGAAAGGAGAAAATATTAAAAAAATTCTGCAAATGACAGAAAGCGCAAAATGGTTAAAAAGGAATGGCTACAGGAAAAATGTAAGTCTATAGAAGCATGTATAACTAGAGGAAAGATAGATACTGCCTACAGGAAAATTAAATGGACCTTTAAAGAAGCAGGTGAATGAATATCAAGAGCTCAGATGGAAAACCAGTACTAAGAAAAGAAGGTAAATGTGGAAAGAATGTGTAGAAGGCTATACAAGAGAAATGTAGAAAGGGAAGAAGAGGTCCATGAAGCTGATGTGGGAGATACCCTCTGCAAGAAGAATTTGACAGGGCAGTGTGAGACGTAAGATGAGACAAGACCAGACCCTTTGGAAGAAGAATTTGACAGAGCAATGAGAGACGTAAGACAAGACACGGCCCTTGGAGTAGATGGCGTTATGTCGGAACTTTTGGTGTCCTTGGGGGAACCAGGCGTGTCTGCAACTATTCCACATGATAGATTTATGAGATGGGGGAAATACCTTCAGGCTTCAAGAAGAATGTAATAATTTCAATCCAAAGCAATCATGTGCTAACAGGTGCAGAGATTATTGATTCATCATTTAAATAAGTCATGGTTGCAAAATATTGACAGGAGAATGGAAAAACTAGTAGAAGCCAACCTCAGGGAAGATCCATTTGGGTTCGGGGAAATGTTGGTCCACATGAGGCAATACTGACCTTATGACTTACCTTATATGGTAGATTAAACGTATACCTACATTTATAGCTTTTGTAGACACACAGAAAGCTTTTGACAATGTTGACTGGAGTACAGTTTTTGAATTTCTGAAGATAGCACAGGCCAAATACAGAGAGTGAAAGGTTACATACAGGTTGTACAGGATCCAGACAGCAGTTATAAAGAAGGGAGTGAGACAAGACTGTAGCCTGCCTCCAATGTTATTCAATCTGTACATTGAGTAAGCAGTAGAGCAGTCCAAAGAAAATTTTGGAGAAGGAACTACAGTTCCGGGAGGAGAAATCAAAATTTTGAGTTTTGCTGACAACATTGTAATTAGATAGAAAAAAGTCTTGGAAGAGCAATTGAATGGAATGGACAGTGTCTTGAAAAGATGATATAAAATGAACACTGACAAAAGCAAAACAAGAGTGATGGAATGTAGCCAAATTAAATCAGGCTATACTGAGGGAATTAGATTAGGAAATGAGACACTGAAAGTAGTAATGTGTTTTTATATTGGGGTAGTAGAATAACTAATGCTGCCAAAGTAGAAAGGATATGAAATGTAATGTGGCAGTGGCAAGGAAAATGTTTCTAAAAATGAGAAATTTATTAACATCTAATTTAAATTTACCAACGAAAACAATCAATTATTGATAAAATTATTTCATTGGATAGATAAAGAAATCTACTCATCAAGTGGCAGCAGAACACATAAAAGACTATTGTAATTGGCAATCTTTTGGAGCCAATGGCTCCTTCAGGCAGAAGGGTTGAAGAGGAAGGCAGAAGGGTTGATGGGGAAGGCAGAAGGGTGAAGGAAAAGGACTGGAGAGGTCTAGGAAAACGGGTAGATTTTGGGAAAGTCACCCATAACCATGGGCCAGGGGAGACTTGCCGTATGGGACGAGAAGCAAAGACTGATTGTTGGGGGCTGCATCGGATGAGATTTGAAAACCTCAGGGCTTAAATGTGGAAGACAGGGTAATATGCAAGACAGAGATTACTACCGAAAACATTATGCACGAGTTAATAAGCGAGAGAAGCTAAGCGTATTGTACGTTGGAGAGGGTAGTGAAAATTAGACGGGAAAGACAATGAAAGATGTAGAAAACTAAAACGGAGTGAAGCAAAGAGTAGTTACAGTGAGGAAAAGCTGAAATGGAAGAAATTAATGTAAATTAAGGCCAGGTGGGTGGTGAGAACCAAGGACATGTTGTAGTGCTACTTCTCACCTGCAGAGTTGTGAGAAACTGGTGTCTGGGGGAAGAATCCAGATGGCGCATATGGTGAATCAGGTGTCAAGGTCATGAATCTCATGTTGTAGAGCATGTTCTGCAACAGGATATTGCGAGTTGCCAGTATATACCCTCTGCCCAAGCCCATTCATACTTATTGATAATTTGTTGGTAGTCATGCCAATGTAAAAGGCTGATCAGTGTTTACACATTAGCGTGTATATGACGTGTTGTTTCACACGTGGCTCTACTTTTGATAGTATATGTCCTGCCAGTTACAGGACTATTATAGGTGGTGGTAGGTGGGTGCATAGGGCAAGTCTTGCAGCGGGGATAGTCACAGGGGTAGGAGCAATAGGGTAGGCAGATGGGTGCAGAAGGAGCATAAGGTCTGACATGAATATTGTGGAGATTGGGAGGGTGATGGAAAGCTATTCTAGGTGTGGTGGGCAAAATTTCAGACAGAATGGATATCATTTCAGGGCATGATTTTAGGAAATTGCTGTTTTGTGGAGCGATCAGCAGTACCGTGATTGGATGTGATGGCCTGGAAAATCTGCTTTTTATCCAGGCTGGTGGGGTAATCACGTACGGTGAAGGCTGAGGTGAGAATGGAGGTGTATTGTTGTACGGAGTCTGCAGCCTCGGATGCCAAGGCTGTATGGGAGGGATCATTTGACATGGAATGGATGGCAACTGTCAAAATGTAAGTACTGTTGCTTGTTGATAGGTTTAATGTGGACGGAAATGTGTAGCTGGCCTTCGGTGAGGATGAGATCAACATCAAGGAAAGTGGCATGGAATTCAGAATAGGATCATGTGAAATTTAATTGGGAGAAGGTCTTCAGAGATTCCAGGAATTTTAGCAGGTCAGCCTCACCGTCGGGGGTCCATATGGTAAAGACGTCATCACTGTATCTAAACCAAACCCTTCTGCCTGAAGAAGGAGCTGCCAGCTCCGAAAGCTTGCCAGTCACAACAGTCTTCTATGTAAGTATTCTGCCACCACTTGGTGAGTAGCTAATTTAAATTTAGATGTTAGGAAGACTTTCCTGAAGGTATTCGTGTGGAGCATAGCCTTATATGGAAGTGAAATGGATGATGAACAGTTCAGACAAGAAGAGCATAGATGCTTTTGAATTGCGGTGCTGCAGAAGAATGCTGAAGATTAGATGCATAGGTCACATTGCTAATCTACATCTACATTTATACTCCGCAAGCCACCCAACGGTGTGTGGCGGAGGGCACTTCACGGGCCACTGTCATTACCTCCCTTTCCTGTTCCAGTCGCGTATGGTTCGCGGGAAGAACGACTGTCTGAAAGCCTCTGTGCGCGCTCTAATCTCTCTAATTTTACATTCGTGATCTCCTCGGGAGGTATAAGTAGGGGGTAGCAATATATTCGATACCTCATCCAGAAACGCACCCTCTCGAAACCTGGCGAGCAATCTACACCGCGATGCAGAGCGCCTCTCTTGCAGAGTCTGCCACTTGAGTTTATTAAACATCTCCGTAACGCTATCACGGTTACCAAATAACCCTGTGACGAAACGCGCCGCTCTTCTTTGGATCTTCTCTATCTCCTCCGTCAAACCGATCTGGTATGGATCCCACACTGATGAGCAATACTCAAGTATAGGTCGAACGAGTGTTTTGTAAGCCACCTCCTTTGTTGATGGACTACAATTTCTAAGCACTCTCCCAATGAATCTCAACCTGGTACCCGCCTTACCAACAATTAATTTTATATGATCATTCCACTTCAAATCGTTCCGCACGCATACTCCCAGATATTTTACAGAAGTAACTGCTACCAGTGTTTGTTCCGCTATCATATAATCATACAATAAAGGATCCTTCTTTCTATGTATTCGCAATACATTACATTTGTCTATGTTAAGGGACAGTTGCCACTCCATGCACCAAGTGCCTATCCGCTGCAGATCTTCCTGCATTTCGCTACAATTTTCTAATGCTGCAACTTCTCTGTATACTACAGCATCATCCGCGAAAAGCCGCATGGAACTTCTGACACTATCTACTATGTCATTTATATATTGTAAGAAGCAATGGTCCCACAACACTACCCTGTGGCACGCCAGAGGTTACTTTAACGTCTGTAGACGTCTCTCCATTGATAACAACATGCTGTGTTCTGTTTGCTAAAAACTCCTCAATCCGGCCACACAGCTGGTCTGATATTCCGTAGGCTCTTACTTTGTTTATCAGGCGACAGTGCGGAAATGTAAATTAAGGCCAGGTGGGTGGTGAGAACCAAGGACATGTTGTAGTGCTACTTCTCACCTGCAGAGTTGTGAGAAACTGGTGTCTGGGGGAAGAATCCAGATGGCGCATATGGTGAATCAGGTGTCAAGGTCATGAATCTCATGTTGTAGAGCATGTTCTGCAACAGGATATTGCGAGTTGCCAGTATATACCCTCTGCCCAAGCCCATTCATCCTTATTGATAATTTGTTGGTAGTCATGCCAATGTAAAAGGCTGATCAGTGTTTACACATTAGCGTGTATATGACGTGTTGTTTCACACGTGGCTCTACTTTTGATAGTATATGTCTTGCCAGTTACAGGACTATTATAGGTGGTGGTAGGTGGGTGCATAGGGCAAGTCTTGCAGCGGGGATAGTCACAGGGGTAGGAGCAATAGGGTAGGCAGACGGGTGCAGAAGGAGCATAAGGTCTGACATGAATATTGTGGAGATTGGGAGGGTGATGGAAAGCTATTCTAGGTGTGGTGGGCAAAATTTCAGACAGAATGGATATCATTTCAGGGCATGATTTTAGGAAATTGCTGTTTTGTGGAGCGATCAGCAGTACCGTGATTGGATGTGATGGCCTGGAAAATCTGCTTTTTATCCAGGCTGGTGGGGTAATCACGTACGGTGAAGGCTGAGGTGAGAACGGAGGTGTATTGTTGTACGGAGTCTGCAGCCTCGGATGCCAAGGCTGTATGGGAGGGATCATTTGACATGGAATGGATGGCAACTGTCAAAATGTAAGTACTGTTGCTTGTTGATAGGTTTAATGTGGACGGAAATGTGTAGCTGGCCTTCGGTGAGGATGAGATCAACATGCAGGAAAGTGGCACGGAATTCAGAATAGGATCATGTGAAATTTAATTGGGAGAAGGTCTTCAGAGATTCCAGGAATTTTAGCAGGTCAGCCTCACCGTCGGGGGTCCATATGGTAAAGACGTCATCACTGTATCTAAACCAAACCCTTCTGCCTGAAGAAGGAGCTGCCAGCTCCGAAAGCTTGCCAGTCACAACAGTCTTCTATGTAAGTATTCTGCCACCACTTGGTGAGTAGCTAATTTAAATTTAGATGTTAGGAAGACTTTCCTGAAGGTATTCGTGTGGAGCATAGCCTTATATGGAAGTGAAATGGATGATGAACAGTTCAGACAAGAAGAGCATAGATGCTTTTGAATTGCGGTGCTGCAGAAGAATGCTGAAGATTAGATGCATAGGTCACATTGCTAATCTACATCTACATTTATACTCCGCAAGCCACCCAACGGTGTGTGGCGGAGGGCACTTCACGGGCCACTGTCATTACCTCCCTTTCCTGTTCCAGTCGCGTATGGTTCGCGGGAAGAACGACTGTCTGAAAGCCTCTGTGCGCGCTCTAATCTCTCTAATTTTACATTCGTGATCTCCTCGGGAGGTATAAGTAGGGGGTAGCAATATATTCGATACCTCATCCAGAAACGCACCCTCTCGAAACCTGGCGAGCAATCTACACCGCGATGCAGAGCGCCTCTCTTGCAGAGTCTGCCACTTGAGTTTATTAAACATCTCCGTAACGCTATCACGGTTACCAAATAACCCTGTGACGAAACGCGCCGCTCTTCTTTGGATCTTCTCTATCTCCTCCGTCAAACCGATCTGGTACGGATCCCACACTGATGAGCAATACTCAAGTATAGGTCGAACGAGTGTTTTGTAAGCCACCTCCTTTGTTGATGGACTACATTTTCTAAGCACTCTCCCAATGAATCTCAACCTGGTACCCGCCTTACCAACAATTAATTTTATATGATCATTCCACTTCAAATCGTTCCGCACGCATACTCCCAGATATTTTACAGAAGTAACTGCTACCAGTGTTTGTTCCGCTATCATATAATCATACAATAAAGGATCCTTCTTTCTATGTATTCGCAATACATTACATTTGTCTATGTTAAGGGACAGTTGCCACTCCCTGCACCAAGTGCCTATCCGCTGCAGATCTTCCTGCATTTCGCTACAATTTTCTAATGCTGCAACTTCTCTGTATACTACAGCATCATCCGCGAAAAGCCGCATGGAACTTCCGACACTATCTACTAGGTCATTTATATATTGTAAAAAGCAATGGTCCCATAACACTACCCTGTGGCACGCCAGAGGTTACTTTAACGTCTGTAGACGTCTCTCCATTGATAACAACATGCTGTGTTCTGTTTGCTAAAAACTCTTCAATCCGGCCACACAGCTGGTCTGATATTCCGTAGGCTCTTACTTTGTTTATCAGGCGACAGTGCGGAACTGTATCGAACGCCTTCCGGAAGTCAAGAAAAATAGCATCTACCTGGGAGCCTGTATCTAATATATTCTGGGTCTCATGAACAAATAAAGCGAGTTGGGTCTCACACGATCGCTGTTTCCGGAATCCATGTTGATTCCTACATAGTAGATTCTGGGTTTCCAAAAACGACATGATACTCGAGCAAAAAACATGTTCTAAAATTCTACAACAGATTGACGTCAGAGATATAGGTCTATAGTATTGCGCATCTGCTCGACGACCCTTCTTGAAGACTGGGATTCTGAACAGAAATAGAGAGAAAAGAAATTTTTATCGCAACTGGACTAAAGGAAATGTTAGGGACTCATTCTGAGATATCAAGGAATCGTCAATTTAATATTAGAGGGAAGTGTTTTGGAGCTAAAATTGCAGAGGGAGACCAAGGGAGAAGCAGAGTAAGCAGGTTCATATGGATGTGGGTTCCAGTAGTTATATGGAGATGCTGAGGCTTGCATGGGATAGAGTAGTGTGGAGAGTTGCATGAAACCATTCCTCAGACTGAAGCCCCAACAAAAACATGGAATATAATGATGGAGGGCCTGGTAGAAACAGAGGTGAAGAGGAGAAGATAGCATTAAAAGTAAATGATACATTGGCAACAGAGTAGCAATGTTACAAAACTTTTAAACAATCTTTTAATTACTGTTACTGAAAAGATGGTGGTGTCAGTTTCAGTATATGCTGCCATGGATATACCTCAGACCAGCTATTATGAATAGCTATGGTAATGTGAATATGACTGACCCTCACTAGACCAGTAAAAGAAATGTCCACCATAAAATCTTTAAAGCTAAAAAGAGCTAGTGTCAGAGACAGCAAAGGACTTGGAAGAGCAGTTGAACGGAATGGGCAGTGTCTTGTGAGGATATAAAATGAACACCAACAAAATCAAAACGAGGATAATGGAATGTAGTCGAATTAAGTCGGGTGATGCTGAGGCAATTAGATTAGGAAATGAGACACTTAAAGTAGTAAAGCAGTTTTGCTATTTGGGAAGCAAAATAACTGATGATGGTCGAAGTAGAGAGGATATAAAATGTAGGCTGGCAATGGCAAGGAAAGCGTTTCTGAAGAAGAGAAATTTGTTAACATCGAGTATAGATTTAAGTGTCAGGAAGTCTTTTCTGAAAGTATTTGTATGGTGTGTAGCCATGTATGGAAGTGAAACATGGACGATAACTAGTTTGGACAAGAAGAGAATTGAAGCTTTCGAAATGTGGTGCTACAGAAGAATGCTGAAGATTAGATGGGTGGATCATATAACTAATTAGGAGGTATTGAATAGAATTGGGGAGAAGAGGAGTTTGTGGCACAACTTGACAAGAGGAAGGGACTGGTTGGTAGGACATGTTCTGAGGCATCAAGGGATCACAAATTTAGCATTGGAGGGCAGTGTGGAGGGTAAAAATTGTAGACGGAGACCAAGAGATGAATACACTAAGCAGATTCAGAAGGATGTAGGTTGCTTCAGTACTGGGAGATGAAGAAGCTTGCACTGGATAGGGTAGCATGGAGAGCTGCATCAAACCAGTCTCAGGACTGAAGACTACAACAACAACATTAAGTTGTAAGTGTCACCTATAATTTATTACTGGAACATGTGCCAGTAGGTTGAAATACGTCTTAGTTAAACTCGTAAGAGAAGAGTAAGGAAATACTGCCAAATTTCCATTCAGTTTCATTTTTGCCAGAATGCTCTAAAATTTTTAGAAAAGACAATACAAAAATGGCTTCATAACCATCTGTCTGCAAATAAAAAGACTGTCACAATATCAAATTTTGGCCAATGAGGCCTTTGTCGAAAATAGATTACACACACACACACACACACACACACACACACACACACACACACACACACACACACACAAAGGGGGGGGGGGGGGGGGGGGAAACTGCAGCCTCTGCCAGCTGAAGCCACACTGCGAGCAACAGCAGTGATGGCAGTGGCAACTGGGTGGGGGTAAGGAGGATGCTGGGGCAGGGAGGGGGAAGGATAGCAGGGTGGGCTGGGGGAAATTGAGGTGTTGCTGGGGAGTGCGCAAGGACGAGGTGGAGAGATGATAGGGCAGATAGGTGCAGTCGGGAGGTAGACAGAGGGCAGGGGAGAGGTTTGGGGGGGTGGGGAGGGGGGGTTGCGGAAAAGGAGAGAAGCACAAAGACAGGGTGCATTGGCGGAGTGGAGGCTGTGTATTGGACTGGGAACAGGGATGGGGCTGGACAGGTGAGAAAAATGACTAATGAAGGCGGATGCCAGGAGGGTCGGGAACATAGGATATATTGCATTGTCACATTCCATCCTGGATTTTCCATTGTTTGACATCTGCAAATAATAAATTATCGAAGTCAGTTTGATTTTTAAATTGTCCGATATTGAAGAGGCTATTTACATTTACTGCAAGAATGTACTTAATTTACTAGTCAGTAAATTACAAACAGATGGTATATGCTACAATCTGTCAAAGGTGTTTGAGTGTAAATCACAGTATCCTCACAAGTAAATTATAATACTACAATGAAACAGGAAATGCTTCTAAATGGTTCAAATTGTATATCTCAAACAGGAAACGAGGGTTGTTAATAGGAAGGAGTCCTGTATTAAACCGTCGTTCATCACGCATCTGGGAATAACAATATGTGGGTCCCACAAGACCTTTATCTTTTCTTGTGTATGTTATTGAGAAGTCGTCAATAAACTTACCAGATACCATGTTTATTTTGTTTGCAGATGATACAAACATTGCAGTAAATAACAATTCAAGTATAATTTTATAAATGTCAGCTATTGAAATTGTCATGAACATTAATAAATGGTTCCTTGTCACTAAACTTTGGAAAGACATTGTTTGCAGTTCAGAGCTTGTAAGTGATTTCTAAAGCAGGTAGAAGAGATTAACACCGTTAAATTCTTGAGATTGCAACTTTATAATAAATGTTATTTGTAGGAGAATAACGGAGAACAGCTGAAGCATCTAATCAAATTATGTGAATTTGGGTGCTAGGGTTTTGAAACTCTGTATTCTGCAGAACACAATATATTTCTTTTTCTTTTACCCAAACATGTTATGGCACACAGGTATCAGAAGATGTTTGGGTAAGTAGGGAAAGAAATGAATTGTTTTGCAGAAAGCAGAGTTAAAAACTCAAATTTAATATGTAAACATGGGAAAAAAAATGTTAACAGGACCTTCCAATGCCAGCAAGATGATTATCTCAAAGCCATACCAATGTGGATGTTTTGTCAGGCATAGGTATTATGAAAGTAAAAAAGCTTGCACACTTCTCTTACTTTTGTTCCATAATGTCATACATAATAATTTTTTAGATAATTCATCTGGTCAAGGTAAAGTTTCCTGAATCCAAAACTGTATAACGTAAATTGCTTATGGTGCGAACACAATAACACCGTACAGAGGCCTTTTTAACTAACTACTGCTTCCAGTCACTTACTTTGGTCAAGAAAGCTGTCGATTATTCGGGAACATTCATTTTCAATAACTTTCCAGCAGCCACTTTATCAAATAACTCGAGTGTTTAGTAAAATCTGACTGCATTCCTCAGTGCAGTTATGTGATAAGTGTAAATAATTGTCATGCATTTGTTTTCTCTTTAATGTTGTGCGGATGCAATAGCTTAAGAATTACTGTATGCGTGTATATATTACACATTTACATGTTTTGTGAGAAATTTGGTATTACTTCATATATGAGAATAGCTTAAGATGTTTTTGACTTATTCCACATCTCTGGGGATCATTTCCATTGGGATCCATGGAAGGGGCTTCAGCATATGATTTTATTTTTTTAATACTTGTGTTATGTCTTCTTATTCTCTGACATCTGCATTTTTAAGGTCTCTTTACTATGGCTCTATGGAACAGAAGTTTCTTTTGACAAGGGCAGAGGGGCAGGGGGAGAGGGGGGGAGCAGTTAGACACAGGGACCTGTCCTATATGAGGAAGAAAAGAGCCGAAGATGAAAGAAAAAGCGTCCAACAGATTTGGATATCAAATGTAGTAAATCTGTTAACATTGTAGCAGCTTCAATAGAAATTATAGGAAGGAGAGATAGAGAAGAAGTACAAGTGGATTAGAAAAGAAAATGGCATATGAGCAGAGTATTGTAAACCATGTGTAAGGAATAGATAGAAAAGAAGAAAGAGAGAGAGGTGGGGCCATTAAAGGTTGGGGTGGGGGGAGGGGAGGGTTCTTAATAAGACAAAATAATAACAGATAACTTGGGGGGGAAGGAACTTGTATGTGTATGTGGAAGAGGGGAATTAGAATAATGGAATCTGCATACAAGATCATGGTGGGCAGACAGTATGTGATTGAAAGCAAGTTCTCGTCTCAGGAGTTCTGGGGTACTGGTACTGGGTAGGAGGATCCAATTGGTCCCTGTGGTATATTGGCACTCAGTCCCCTTGACTTGTGTTGTAGTTTGTGTTCAGCTAATGGGTACTTGGTATTCTTGTGATGGGCTAGTCATTTGTTTTCTTTTATGATGTACATTCGAAAACAGCCCAAATTTTGAAGTAGTGCATCAGTTGGCAGAGGGAGAACACTGTGGCTACTGAGTGCACGTAGTGGGAGGTGTAGGCAACAAACTGCCATTAGCCTCATTTCAATGTGACCCTTAGTTGTGCTACAGTGAGCATGTGCACAAACTGTTTGTCAGATTAGTAACAAGGAAAATGCTTGAAGAATAATGTGTGTATATGAAATTTTACTACAAACTTGGCAAAACAAAGGTGCAGTTGTCACATTGGGTGGACAAAAAGTCTCTCCTCATCCAAAAAAAGCACACAAGTCGGTCAGAGATCAAGGTGATATTTTTAGTGGTTTTTGATTGAAAAGGCATTGTCAATCAGGAATTTGTATCGCCTTGTCAGATGGCAAACAAGGAAGTCCAAATGGAAATTTTAGTGTGTTTGAAGGATGTTGTGCATAGAAAGAGGCTCGAATTGTGGAAAAACCAGATGTGAATGTTGCATCATGACAACGCACTGGTTCACGTGTTGCTCCTGATCCACAGCTATCTGACAGACCATCAGTTTTCCATTGTACCCTATCCACCCTGTTCTCCAGACCTATCCCAGCAGACTTTTCCTGTTTCTCAGATTAAGGCCATGATGAAAGGACATCATTTCTAAACCGTAGAGGAGATTCAGGACAAGAGACCTGCACTGCACTCCATCCTGAAAAGTGCAGTCCAGGAGGTTTTCCAAAAAAAATGGATGAAATGTTTGAAGTAGTTATTGTGTGTGGCAGGGACTACTTTGAGGGGGACAGTGTTAAAATGTAGTTCAATGAGCAATAAACATGTGATAAACAAAAGTTTGGTCTTTTTTTGAACAGACCTCGCATAAGTTCTGCTAGTTTGTTGGTGGTTGCCCATATATGGAATACAGAAGTCAGCTGATAAACAGTGAGAAAGTTTTTGAGTGTATCTGCCTTTAACTTTGTATATTTTGATAGAGGTTGTGGTGAAGTATGTGGTGAGTTCATGGGAAAGGTTATCACAGCAGGAATGGTTGGTGTCGGAATACCAGTACAGCAGAGATGCCGAGTCACAACTCAGCACTGTACTGGTATTATTTACTTATAGAGAACTGCATTATTTTATTTTATTTACATGTCTAGTTCCATAGGACCAAATTGAGGAGCAAATCTCCCAGGTCATGTAAAGCCAGCAGTAGCTAGTATTCAGTGAGAATCTGAAATTATATTTTATTTTGTCTTTTTGTGAGAATCATAGATAGTGAAAGAAAAAAAAGGCAGGCATATATAGGGTTTCCCTTCTAGGAGTTGTCGGGCATATTTTCTCTGGTGTTTCAGTAAATATTATCAATTTCGTTTTTGTAGTGTGTAGCTGAAGTCGGCCCAAACCACATACTGTTCATTCCCTAGAGCAGTCTGAAAATAGTCGTGTGCGATATTCATTTTATTGGTGAGAATTAACAGCAACATTAAAACATGATGAATAACCAGTACTCCAGCAGCAAACTTCTGGTTGTTCTTAATGTTTTACTGTCCATGTAAATACATAGCAATAAAACAAATATTGTACTAGACCAAATTGGGGCCACTCTATCAAAGGGGCACCTAAAATTACATCTTAAAATTAATTTTGTGTGTAACGGGAAACAAACCAGCACTTTCTATCAACACTGGACGTCACTCTTACTATTTGGCTGCAGTTGCCATAACCTGGTGTATGCAGCATTGAAATAGTCAAGTACTTGGAGTAGCTGGATATAATACACACAAGCATTTATAATTAGTTTAACCATCTAGAGTTTTGACTGCTCATGCCATTTTCAATTAATCACAATAATGGAGGTTCGGCAGAACTTGTAGCTGCACAAATTTATGTTTCAGATTGTATGGAATTATGTTCCAATGCTTCAGAGGGTCGTAGAGGCAAACATAATTCTTTCTGCATGTGACAACAGTATTTTCTGTCCAGTTAAGTTCCTCATTGAAAGCTACATCAAAGTTCTTCATTATTTATGATACACTTTTGTGATACCATTGAGGAGAACAGGAGGCAGTTATTTGCGGAATTAAGATGAATTAATTTCTGATGGGATACTAAAATCATGTGTCGGTATTTCTCATTTAGTTTAAGTATCTCAGTTTGTGCCCATCTTAATACTGAAGACAGATCGTATTCATCTGGATGATGAGATATCGGTTTCTTCAAATCTGGCACGTAATACTTACAGTAAGACAGAACTGACAAGACATACAAGAAGAACAGTTGTGGGTTCAGGTATGCCCTGTGTGACACTCCTGAAAGAATATGCATCCAGAACGACTTTCATTCCTGCAGGCAGTGCATTGCATTCTGTATCTCAAGCAGCTTTGTAATCAACTAGGAGCTGTAGCGTTGCTCTTGGGGGACGAAAATAAAAAGAACTGTTACTTTGTTTTTTAATGTCGAAAAAGTGAATATTTTGGTGGGCCACTTGGCAACAGAATCAGGGATTTATTACGCTATTATAATAACATACGTTGACCATTAAATACCTGAATAAGAGCAGCATATTGATATATATATATATTTGAGATCGCTCGGAAGAAACATTATCATTTCTGTGCATTTTTATAGTCGTGATGTAGTCATACCCGGATCAACACTAAGGGACCAGAAGATTTATAGACTTTAAAAGAAAGGCAACACTACACAATTAAAAAAAAGTTGGTTCAGAAATAATAGGAAAACGATAATGTTCCTTCTGCCTCATGCTGCGTTCGGCCCATCAGCGTGATCGTAATTTCTGATGATGAAGTAACACAAAATAATTAACAGTTAAGTAAATAAGGAGATGGACTCATCAAGGTTAATTTACGAAAATAAGCACACTTATCTTTAACACACGTTTTTTTTTTTTTTTAATGCTACGTACCTTTTCATATTAAATTACAATAGATGACCATTGTGGTTAAATACTTTATACATAACAGTCAAAATGTCCTCTTGATGATGCTGTCTGTTCGATATCAGTTACAAGAAACTACATCTTTTCTGATTGGAAAAAATAACAATTAGCATATTCACTCAATATTTTCACATCAAATATAAAATACAGTTGTGGAACGCAGCAAGTCCGCGTCCGCCTCTCATGGAATACAAACAGTAAAAGGTGAGGCGCCAAAAGCCTCATTTGTCTTGAAACAACAGAATTCTTTTTTATACCATTCATCGATACATGTACATAGAGATTTACTGGCACCGCGCAAGAACGGCAAAGATAAAGAATAATAGATTCTGTCGCTGCTATACGATGATTCATTTCTTTTACTTTACAATTGTTCGATAACTTTAGGCCATCAGGCGTTTACTATTGAGCGTATATTAATGTTTGTGAGGCGAAAATTAGTAATATTACAGAGCACTATAAGGCATTTTTAACTATCACTTTTTCCTGAGCAGTGTGTCAAAGTTGACAGAATCACATGCTTTGCGAAAATAGGTTAGTATCAATATTGTGGCCTCATGGTTGTCTACGGCACATTTCAGGATCATAAGTTATCTCAATTATTGCAGTGTTCCTGCTGTGGCAGTTTTGAAGATTACATTGACATTTTTCATACTATTTCAGTGATATTAAGTTTTCAGTTATTTGGTTATGAGTGACAGTGGATAAGATGCTGATTCATCAATAATCACAAGGTGATTGTGAATGTTTGTTCTTAGGGATAAGTCAGTCTATGCTTCTTTTGCATTACTGCGATGTATCCCAATCACAAGAGAAACATTAAATATGTATGTCAGCAAAGGTACATAGCAATCCACATCAGTCTTGATCATCATTCTGCTGGTACCACCATTGCCCATCACTTGGTTCTCATTATTTCTTTTCTTTTTTTGTTTATTGTAACATGTAATGTATTGCGAATACATAGAAAGAAGGATCCTTTATTGTATGATTATATGATAGCAGAACAAACACTGGTAGCAGTTACTTCTGTAAAATATCTGGGAGTATGTGTGCGGAATGATTTGAAGTGGAATGATCATATAAAATTAATTGTTGGTAAGGCGGGTACCAGGTTGAGATTCATTGGGAGAGTGCTTAGAAAATGTAGTCCATCAACAAAGGAGGTGGCTTACAAAACACTCGTTTGACCTATACTTGAGTATTGCTCATCAGTGTGGGATCCGTACCAGATCGGTCTAACGGAGGAGATAGAGAAGATCCAAAGAAGAGCGGCACGTTTCGTCACAGGGTTATTTGGTAACCGTGATAGCGTTACGGAGATGTTTAATAAACTCAAGTGGAGATTAGAGCGCGCACGGAGGCTTTCAGACAGTCGTTCTTCCCGCGAACCATACGCGACTGGAACAGGAAAGGGAGGTAATGACAGTGGCACGTAAAGTGCCCTCCGCCACACACCGTTGGGTGGCTTGCGGAGTATAAATGTAGATGTAGATGTTTTAGGTAGAATATGCCAGGGTTAGGTATCTAGTCTGCGGGGTTCTGGCATGTGATAATTCTTTGCAATATGAGGGCTGGCTGGTGCTGAAAAAAATTCACTCAGCTCATCAGCCGAGATTCCAAAAACATTTTCTGATTTTGTCTCTATGACAGCCAGTCTGTGGATGTTCTGCTTCTGAATCATGGGATTTGTGTCACAGCATACAACATACTGAGAATGACTGATTTTGGCATGATGAGCATATTGGTTTACCATGTTCTGCAGGTTTCTGTATACAGTGAAACTCCAATTTTACATGTTCATGTGATCCAGACTTGAAAAACGCAAAATTGAGGAAAATGCAGAATCGAAAAAAAAATTTTAAAAACCCCCCAAAACAAGAGCAAAAATAAATTTAATTGGCACATTTGATTAAAAATTGCAGTCCTCTCCAATACTTTGTATAAAATACGTCTACGTGAAGGAAATTAAATGTACAATGCAATGTTTATGCAATAATCTTTGATGATAAATTTCATCACTTCTTAAAAAATCAGATGTGTAACAGCAAGTAAAAACTCATCAAGAAATTGAAATTGATATCTGGGTACAAGCCCGTCAAGCTATTTTCCGACATGCTACAACCACAAATTGTATGTTCAAAACATGTGTTTTTGAAAGATCATCTTTTGTGCTCATCCAAAAAAAAGCAAAATTTGATGAACACGTTGAATTGAACCAAAACATCACAGGAGCTAGGTGGTAAACCATAATCAAAAATGCAGATATATGCTTAATGACGATCTTTGTCACCATTACTGTTATTGTTTAATGCTTTTCTTGCGAGCCGCCGCCCTTCATATGCTCACCACCATTAATGTGTTATTTTAGGCTTAAACAGAGAAATGGAGACGTGAAAAAAAAAGAGTTTATTTCTCCAGTTGATGTTACAAGCTTATTAGAAGTCAGCTCTGAATTTTTGTACACTGTGTAAAATGTAAATCTGAAAGAAAGCTTAGATGCTATAGTTTTGCTTCATGCCCTCTATCACCGCTGCCATTCTTTACGAACTGCAATGTGTGGTTTGCATGGTGCAAAGTATATATGTGAGTAGTGTATGTAGTTGTTGCAACTGTATCGTGTCAGATTTCAGCATGAAAGTCGTTAAAATGTGCTATCGCAAAACTCTTGTTCTATTTCTGTGTGACATCCCTGTCGTACCACATCATCTGTACGAAAAGTATATATTTTCAGTACTTCAAAAAATGCTTTCACGCCTAACTGCATTCCCGTCACTGAAGGGCCACTCTCCTCTCACCGCATTTAGAGTAGGCAAGCTCAATTTATGTGTGTTATTGTGGTGTAGTGCCTGCATTGGCTATATGATGATTGAACAAGTCTCAAGCCAATAAGAGTTCACTACCCAGAAATGGGCGACATTTTCTCGATTATGACCGAGCATATTATTCGAGACTCAGTGTTTGCATTTAAAGATTGATGATTGGTATTGTTGCTGAATACAGTACATCAGAAATACACGCAAATAGATGAGACTGAGTTATACTTGGCATAAGAAAAGTTGGTGGCTGGACCCCTTCATTACGTATTGGCCTGATCCGAAACATTTCATGTTGACTGTCATGTTTTTCCATTACCACTGCAAACTAGCAGTAGTTGTATCATAATTGTGTGGTGAAGCTAAATGTTGCAAGTTGTGTTGGCAGCACTTATCGTGGATTACGTCAACATTTCCTCTCTCATGACTCCCCTATCCACAACGGCCTAAAATACTCTCTGAGCTCCACCGTCGTATGTCGTGCAAACCATCTGTCTTTTGTTCCACTTATAACACATTCAGTCACATCAAATGTCAGTAGGAAGGAAACGGGATGAAGTCAAGCGAGACATTGAGTATGAACTTAGAATGGAGGTTAACCTTATGAGGAAGAAATGTAAAACCGGGGAATTTTTAGCATTGACCTTATGGGTTTTTCATAGGGGCTACAAATTTATGGTTTAGAATTGTGAGAAACTTAAAATCAGAGAATGTAAAATGATGTTCCTCTGTACTTTGTGGTCTTCAGCCTTAAGATTTGACTTGAAATGTCTATGAGGAGCATCCCTATTGTACATCCTTTGATTTAAGTCAGTTGTCAACTGAGGGTAGAAATTTTTCTTACTTGGATTGTACATATCAGAGCATGCTTGTTGTTGAGGGCCATGAGCTTATCAATAAGTTCATGTATCTTGCCATCTGTTTTGGGCTTTCTAATTGTTTGGTGCCATCGGACTGCTGAGCAATCCACTGACATAGTGACACAGTGCATATGTGACCTGATTTGAGCTTTGAGGGCTGTGAGAAATAGACTAAAATAGCTAGAGCTGAAGGTTGACAGGTTGCTCTTTGTTGATCTTTATTGTTGCGATTACTCTACACAGATAGTCAATAAAATTGAAACACCCAGAAGGATAACGAATAACGAAATTTCATGTATTGTGGACAGCAATAAGTCTAACTGAGCTGGTCATTGCGCTGAACTGAGCTTTGTAACAGTCACAGGTATGTCATTCCGTGCTGCTTCAGTTCTCTTCAGAGCTCATTAATTGTAACTGCTGTGCAATGGTGGCATGCCAGTCTCTCACAACCCATTGACTAAATGTTTCCATTGGGTGAAGATCTGAAGAATGTCCTGGCCAACGTGACAGTCAGATATCCTCGTTCTGAGGTAAATCAGGACAGCATGAGCAACATGTTGTTTCGTGGGAGTATAAAATTAAGGAAATCTCAAAAATTTTACACAGCCACTGTCCTTAACATGTTAGAAATGCAACACATTTGTTCAAATTACTGGATATGCAAGCCAGAGTTTGATGGAGTTTTGTAGTCAGTGGCACTCTATACCATCATGGCAGGTGCTGCGTCCATGTGATGATGACAAATACAATCAGGCAGATTTTGTTCTCCTCAAAGACTCGATACACGGATATGTCCGTCATGATGCTTTATTCGGAACTGGGGCATATTTGAAAAGACGATGTGATGCCACTCTGCATCCAGTGTTGTTGGGTGCACAACTCTCTGCAAGCGTCTTTTTGTTGCTGTGTCAAGGGAAGTCAAACAATGATTGCTGTGTTTACTTTCCTTGGTGCTCAAGACATCATTGCAGTGTCCATGTGGATACTTTTCTGGATGCAAACAAGCTCGTTTCCTGAGACAAGTTACATTGATGGCTGGACAGTCCTGTGTGGCCAAATGAACAATATGCTGATCCTCTTAGGCGCTATTCATGTGGGGCTGCTGAGAGCCTGCATGGAGTTGAATATCTCTCTCTGTTCAGGAGAGTGTCACATGACTACGAAATTGATGGGTTCACCATCAATTTCGTAGTCATGTGAAACCAACCAATGCAAGCAACAGTATTGCAGAAGAGCTGATCACAGTCTTGATTAGCCATGAGACACCCTCTGTCGATTTCTGTTACCTACTGGTAAACATTTCTCCGTCTAACAAGACTTTATTACTAACAGCCAACATTCAAATGTGGTTTCTGAATGACAAATCGTTTGTGCTACCTTCCTTAAATGCAGAAAGTAGATGGCATTACTGCTACTACTTTTTGTGGTGGCATTGAAATCTATTCATTTGCATACTCAAATGTATAGTACACTTTGTGTCAATTTGATGTCTGTTGAACTCCATTTTCAAGGTGTTGCAATTATAATCACCAACAATGCATTAATGGGTGTATCTGTGCTGTGTTTGGTGTGTGGCTTATAATGGAAGAATTTTCATGTTGCTGCAATGAAACCATCATGTTTATTGCAGGGGGAGTATGTTTACGTCCCGTATATGGTGATGTGTTGCTATTGGCACTGAAGTGAATGTAGTTTCTACTGGAAGGGTATCATTTTGCTGGGTTTTGATGGCTAATAGAAGACATCAGTTAAGAACTTGCAGCTCTACAGACTGATTTTGGTGAATGTGAATTATGCCTGTGTTTCTTGATTAGGGTTCAGTGGGCTTAAGACTTTATGTTTGAACTGTATTTATATAAATGCGGACTTCCACACACCATGCCTGTTTAGCCTACCAATCCTAAGAAGCTTATCTCCCAAGAGATAGTCAGGTACAGAGGGCTTCAGACAGGAGGATCATGTGAAAGTTGTTAGAAAATGGGCTTATTCTACTTCATTGAGAACCATTTGACTTAGGATCTGTGAAACGAATGTATCTTTATGTGTAAGTATGTATTATGTAGTTTTGTTTAACTATGATTTGTAATACACCCTTGAGGGTCTCCACATTAAGGATTTTTTTGCCCGTCTCAGTTGCATTGATATAAAATTTGGCTGTTGTGGTTACCGGTTTTGGGCTAACACACCCATTCTCAAACCACACACCTTGCTGTTAACCGTAATTATTCATACAGTATGGTGCCAAAATGCATGAACAGCTTCTGCACAACGAAGTATACAGTGGGCAACAAGTACCATCATTAATCGTAGCCTATGTGTCTATTGCAAGTCATAGGCTAAGATGAGTGAGGGTACTTGGTACCCACTGTATGCTTTGCTGTGCAGAAGCTGTTTGTGTCTTTTGCCACCATGTTCTTGTTGTCGTCTTCAATCCAAAGACTGGTTTGATGCAGTTCTCCGTGCTGCTCTATCCTGTGCAAGCCTCTTCATCTCTGAGTAACTACTGCAACATACATCCTTCTGAATCTGCTGAGTGTATCCATCTCTTAGCCCCCTCTATGATTTGTACCCTCCACGCTTCCCTCCAGTATAAAATTGGTGATCCCTTGATGCCTCAGAATGTGTCCTACCAACCGATCCCTTCTTCTAATCGGGTTGTGCCATAAATTCCTCTTCTTCCCAATTCCGTTCAGTACCTCCTCATTAGTTACGTGATATACCCACCTAATCTTCAATATTCTTCTGTAGCATTATATTTCAAAAGCTTCCATTCTCTTCTTGTCACAACTGTTAATCATCCATGTTTCATTTCCATACATGGCTACACTCCATACAAATACTTTCAGGAAAGACTTCCTGGCACTTAAATCTGTACACAATGTTAACAAATTTCTCTTCTTCGGAAATGCTTTCCTCATCATCACCAGTCTACATTTATTATCCTCTCTATTTCAACCATCATCAGTTATTATGCTGCCCAAGTAGCAAAACTCATCTACTACTTTAAGTGTCTCATTTCCTAATCTATTCCCTCAGCATCGCCTGATTTCATTCGACTACATTCCATTATCCTTGTTTTGCTTTTGGTGATGTTCATCTTATATCCTTGTTTCAAGACACTGTCCATTCTGTTCAACTGTTCTTCCAAGTACTGCTGTCTCTGACAGAATTACAATGTCATCGGCAAACATCCCTGGATTTTAATTCCTACCCACAATTTTTCTTTTGTTTCTGTTACTGCTTGCTCAATATACAGATTGAATAACATCGGGGATAGGCTACAACCCTGCCTCACTCCCTTCTCAACCATTGCTTCCCTTTTATGCCCCTTGACTCATGTAATTGCCCTGTGGTTTCTGTACAAATTGTAAATAGCCTTTTGAACCCTGTATTTTACCCCTGCCATCTTCAAAATTTGAAAGAGAGTATTCCAGTCAACATTGTCCACAGCTTTCTCTAAGTCTACAAATGCTATAAATGTAAATTTGTCTAGCTTCTAACAAGGGAACCTCCCCATCGCACCCCCCTCAGATTTAATTATAAGTTGGCACAGTGGATAGGCCTTGAAAAACTGAACACAGATCAATCGAGAAAACAGGAAGAAGTTGTGTGGAACTATGAAAAAATAAGCAAAATATACAAACTGAGTAGTCCATGCGAAGATAGGCAACATCAAGGTTAATCTGAGCTCAGGAGCGCTGTGGTCCCGTGGTTAGCGTGAGCAGCTGCGGAATGAGAGGTTCTTGGTTCAAGTCTCTCCTCGAGCGAAAAGTTTGTTTTTGATTTTCGCAAAGTTATGATCTGTCCATTCGTTCATTGATGAGACGAGACTGTAATAAGTTTAGTGTCTGTGTTTTGCGACCGCACCGCAAAACCATGCGATTAGTAGACGAAAGGACGTGCCTCTCCAATGGGAACCGAAAACAATTGATCGCAAGGTCATAGGTCAACCGATTCCTCCACAGGAAAACACATGTGATATATTCTATACGACACTGGTGACGGCATGTGCGTCACATGACAGGAATATGTTGTCGACCCACCTAACTTGTAGTACACTTGGCGAATGGGTAAAAAGATTCTTCTACCTTGCCCGATTTAGGTTTTCTTTGGATGTGAAAATTACTCCCAAAAAAGTGATGAAAACATAAGAGTTTGTCACATAAACTGCAACAAATGAATCCAACAGTTTCACACTTTTCCCTGTGCCCTGTCAAAACATATGTTTTTAACGTTTTCAAGTTTTTCCGTGTGTAGACCATCAAACCCTGCATATGTCCAAGCAAATCTGAACATGTCCTGGAATTTTGGAGAGCAAAGTTGATTATGTGTGAGTGCCTGAACTTTGATAGTGGTCTGAAAATAAAAAATTAAACTTTTCGCTCGAAGGAAGACTTGAACCAAGGACCTCTCGTTCCGCAGTTGCTCACGCTAACCACGAGACCATGACGCTCCTGAGTTCAATCTAGCCTTGATGTTGCCTATCTTGTGCATAGACTACTCAGTTTGTATATCTTGCTTATTTTTTCATAGTTTCACACAACTTCTTCCTGTTTTCTCGATTGATCTGTGTTCAGTTTTACAAGGCCTATGCACTGTGGCAACTTATAACTAAATCTGACGGGGGTGCGATGGGGAGGTTCCCTTGTAAGAAAGGTCATAGGGTCAGTATTGCCTCGTGTGTTTTCCTACATTTCTACGGAATCCAAACTGATCTTCCTCAAGGTCGGCTTTACCAGTTTTTCCTTTCACCTGTAAAGAATTCGTGTTAGTATTTTGCAACTGTGACTCATTAAACTGATAGTTTGCTAATTTTCAGACCTGTCAGCACCTGCTTTCTTTGGAGCTGGAATTATTGTATTCTTATTGAAGCTTGAGGGTATTTCGCCTGTCTCATACATTTTTCCCGTCAGATGGAAGAGTTTGGTCATGGCTGACTCTCCCTAGGCTATCAGTAGCTCTAATGGAATGTTGTCTATTCCCGGGGCCTTGTTTCTACTCATATCTCCCATCTCATCTTCATCTATGTCCTCCTCCATTTCCATAACATTGCCCTCAAGTACATTGCCCTTGTAGAGACCCTCTATATACTCCTTCCACCTTTCGGCTTTCCCTGCATTGCTTAGGACTGGTTTACCATCCGAGCTCTTGATATTCATACAGGTAGTTCTCTTTTCTCCAAAGGTCTCTTTAATTTTTCTGTAGGTTGCATCTATCTTACCCGTAGTGATATATGCTTCTACGTCTTTACATTTATCCTCTAGCCATTCCCATTTAACTGTTTTTGCTTCCTGGCAATCTCATTTTTGAGACTTTTGTATTCCTTTTTGCCTGCTTCATTTACTGCATTTTTATATTTTCTCCTTTCGTCAATTGAATTCAGTCTCTCTTCTCTTACCCAAGGATTTCTACTAGCCCTTGTCTTTTTACCTACTTGATCCTCTGCTGCCTTCACTATTTCATCTCTCAAAGCTACCCATTCTTCTTCTGCTGTGTTCTTTTCCCCTGTTCTTGTCAATCGTTCCCTACTACTCCCTCTGAAACTCTCTACAACCTGTAGTTCATTCAGTTTATCTAGGTACCATCTCCTTAAATTCATGCCTTTCTACAGTTTCTTCCATTTTAATCTACAGTTCATAACCAATAAATTGTGGTCAAAGTCCACATCTGCCCATGGAAATGTCTTACAATTTAAAACCTGGTTCCTAAATCTCAGTCTTACCCTTATATAATCTATCTGAAACCTTCCTATGTCTCCAGGTATCTTCCATTTGTGCAACCTTCTTTTATCAAACAATTGAAAATCGAGGATGGAATGTAACAATATTATGAGAAGGAAAGTTGCTGCTCACCACATAGCGGAGATGCTGAGTTGCAGATAGGCACAACAAAACAAAACAAATCTCCCGTGCCTTATCTTTCCAGTCTCCTACCACCTCCTGAAGTCCCATCATCTGGCCACAGAGGAGCATTTCCCTGGTAACTTAGTACCACCCAGGACTGGAGCAATTGAATTACATTCTCTGCCGGGGTTTCGATTACCTCTTGTCATGCCCTGAAATGAGAAATGTCCTGCCCACTATCCTTCCCACCCCTCCAACAGTGGTATTCCACTGTCCTCTGAACCTACACATATACATGTCCATCCTTACACAACCCCTGCTCCCAGTCCCTTACCTCATGGCTCATACCCCTGTAATATACCTTGATGCAAGACCTGTCCCGTACATCCTCCCACTACCACCTACTCCAGTCTGGTCAATAACATCACCTATCCCATCAAAAGCAGGGCTACCTGTGAAACCAGTCATGTGGTCTACAAGCTAAGCTGCAATCACTGTGCTGCATCCTCTGTAGGCATGACAACCAACAAGCTGTCTGTCAGTATGAATGGCCACAGACAAACTGTGGCAAAGAAACAAGTGGACCACCCTGTTGTTGAACATACTGCCAAACATGATATCCTCAATTTCAGTGACTGCTTCACAGCCTGCGCCATATGGATCCTTCCCACCAATACCAGCTTTTCTGAACTGGGCAGGTGGGAACTTTCCCTGGAATACATCCTACATTCCCGTAATCCTCCTGGCCTCAACCTTCGTTAGTCACGTCCTCACCCATCCAGCCTCTTCCCTGTTTCCGTTCCAGCACTACACAGCCGCCATTCCATCACCAAACCCAGTCTTTTTATTTCTCTCCTTCTCCACTACTCCACCCCCCCACCCCACCCCCCCCACCCACCCATCCACCCCAATGTCTCCCCTGCTTTCCATCCAACCTGCAGCACTTCATTGTATGCCACCTCCACTATACTATCCCTCCCCCTCCCCGCCCCGGTCACTTCTTTACCCCTACCCAGTCACCACCCCCATCATGCACTGGTGCTGCTGCTCACAGAGTGGTTTCAGTTGCCTAAGACTGCAGTCGTGTGTGCGCACACGTATATGTGTCAATTGTTGACAAAGGCCAATGGCCGAAAGCATTAATTGTGGGCCTTATCCCCAGTCCATATTCACCTACCACTTTTCCTTTTCTTCCTTTTTCCACTATTGAATTGAAGTCCCTCATGACTATTAAATTTTCATCTCCCTTAATGATTTAAATAATTTCTTTTACCTCATCATGTATTTCTTCAATCTCTTCAGCATCTGTGGAGCTAGCTGGCATATAAACTTGTACTACTGTGGTAGGCATGGAATTCGTGCCTATTCTGGCTACAATAATGCGCTCACTATCCTGTTCATAGTAGTTTATCTGTGTTCCTATTTTTTAATTAATTATCTAACCTATTCTTGTATTACCCATATTTGATTTTGTATTTATAATCCTGTATTCACCTGACCAGAAGTCCTGTTCCTCTTGCCATCGAACTTCCTTAATTCCCATTATATGTAACTTTAACTTATCTCTTTTCCTTTTTAAATTTTCTAATGTACCTAACAGACGAAGAGATCTAACATTCCACACTCATACCCATAGAACGCCAATTGTGTTTCTCCAGATAATGATGTCCTCCTGAGTAGCCCCTGCCCAGAGATCCAAATGGGGGACTATTTTACTTTCAGAATATTTTACCCAAGAGGATGCCATCATCATTTAACCATACAGTAAAACTGCATGCCCTCAGGAAAAATTATGGCTGTAGTTTCCCCCTTCCTTTCACCCGTTCACACTACCAGCTCAGCAATGCTGTTTTGGTTGATGTTTCAAGGCCAGTTCAGTCAATCACTCAGACTGTTGCCCCTCTTCAGGAGCCACACATTTGGCACCATATTGTATGAATAATTATGGTTAATAGCAAGTTGTGGGGTTTGAGAATGAGTATGTCAGCCTGAAACCAGTAATCAACGCAACTGAGATGGACAGGAAAAAAAAAAAAAAATCGAATTTTCTCACCTTTATGTAGTTATAAGGTTCAACAAACCTGTCTGCCAAGTGGTGCAGATGAAAAATATTCCTTATACTTTGCTGCTTATCAGAATATTTTCTATGTAATAACCATAGTCTCTCTCTGATTAAGAACATGTTGGCATTGTTTACATACTCTATTAAAGCAGTAACTTTAAGTTTCACTTAATTGCTTAAGGCAAATGAGCTTGGTTCCTTTGAAATGGACATGGCCATTATCCTTCCACATCCCTCTACAGTCTGAGATTGTGCTCCATCACTAATGATCTAATCATCAATGGGCTATTAAACCTAATCTTCTTTCCTCCATCTTAAAGCCGTATTTACTTCATAATTATGACATATTTTTCTACACTGTTGATTTTAAGCAAAAAAGCCTGTGCAAATTTCTTTTTTATTGGTGTTCTTCCTATTTTCTGTGCAGGCGAGACTGATGTTTGATGGTGAATTAGAGAGCCTTAAAACTATAGCAGCAACTAATACAGTGCGTGTTCCACAACCTATTGTGGTCTTAGACAATCCTCGTGGTGGATCTGTCTTAGTTTTAGAGTATGTTGACATGAAAACATTAAGCAAATTCTCAAAGCAGCTTGGACAAGAACTGGCCAGATTGCATTTACATAACAGTGAACTAAAGACAAAGGCATCACAAGGTTATGTGGGACAGGAGGAAAATGTTTCTTATGTTGAAAAATTTGGATTTCATGTGACCACCTGCTGTGGCTACATTCCTTTAGAAAATGAATGGTGCGGTGACTGGCCAGTAAGTAAAATTTATGGTTAATATTAAATCTATATTTGTAAGTAATATAAATACCTTAGAGGGATCAGTATAAAAATTATTTGTCATCTACACAATAAAATAATAAAGTAATTTATGGATAAGAGATGTCCCACTTCGGTCAACAAAAAGAAGGAACTGTATTTGGACACTGCCCTACATACCATTTTCAGCTTAGAGCAGCCTCTCTTACCAGCATCGACATTTTCTAAATAACTTTCATGGGTGCACGGGGGGGGGGGGGGGGGGGGGGGGGGGCGGCGCAAGAGCGGAGTCTCCTTCCCCACAGACCTTGTGAGGGGTATGCTTCTCCCTCTCTCTGCCCAGATACTTGGAAACAAACAGCCACTGTACTACTACCACAGCAGATCAGAAACCCAAGCATCCTACTTACGACTTCTCTCATTGGACCTGCCTCACATTTTACTGCCACGTCTGGTATTCTGGAATGGAAAACAGTTGGTTATCCCATTGACCAGTAACTGCGCAATTTGGTCCTATAAACAAAGGTCATCATCACATTAGAGATGTTTCATATATGCAGACCGAACAAGATGGTACATTGGGTAGCAAACTGGTCCTACATTTTGGAGGAAAACAGTTCAAATCCATGTCCGGCCATCAAAATTTAGGTTTTCTGTAATTTCTGTAAATTGCTACAGGCAAATGCCAGGAAGGCTCCTTTGAAAGGACACAGCTGGTTTCCTTCCCCATTGTTGAAATATTCTGAGTTTGGGCTCCATCTTTAATGACCTCGATGTCAACAGAATGTTAAACCCACCCTAATCTTACAATCTTCCTTCCTTCCTTGATATATGCAATGAAGAAATATATTTACAGGTCAAAGGGTGATATGTTAGATTTATGGGAAATGCATAGTATCTTTCTTGAGATAAATAAATTAGTATTGTAGTAAGTTAAGGAAAATAAATTATCTACTGCAATGTTGTCATGGAAATCATTGGAAAGACAAAGTTCAGCAATCGTACCTTAAGAGGATAAGATGGAGAGCGCAATGTTTGAAGGACATAGTTGGAGCAGAATCTGAACATAAATAACAGTCTGAGGGGGTAATGATGGGGGAAATTAAGGGTCATGATTAAATAGAGTTTGAGAATCAGTCCCTAACTGTGAAGTAGATAGCGATGTTCTGTAAATCAGTGTCTTGAAACTGATAGGTTATAGATGGCTCTTAGATTGTGATTGTTGCAACATATTAATAGACTGTTGCATGATAATTGATACCAAGACTTGAGAATCACTGGTAATTGTCTGTAACACACTACTGTCATGCTATCTTGTGACAGATCCTCTGGAATAGGAGTGCACTCGAAAATGTTATTGGAAGCAGAAGGGGTGTAATCATTACCAGCCTTATTTAAAAGTACAATCTGGAGCTGGCTCTTGAACTGATAAAAGCTGGTCGTCCACTGGAAACATACACTGATCAACCAGAACATTATGACCACTGACTTAATCTCAATATAAGCCCGTCTAGGTGACAGCAGTATGGCCTGGCGATCAATGACTGCTAGTCAGACACACGCAGGGTGCATATAGTATCAGTGAGCAAGCTGTCCATGTGTAGAATGGGGAAGGCTTGCAATCTATCTAGTTTGACTGACAGCAGATTGTTATGGCCTGGAGGCTTGGCTTGAGCATTTCGGAAACTATACGACTTGTCGGATGTTTGAGGAGTGCTGTGGTGAGTGTCTTCAACATGTGGTGAAACCATGTCCAGACATGGAGTTGGGTGACCCCCCCTCATTACAGATGTCGAATGTTGTAGGCTGGGCAGACTGGTTAAACAGGCGGTAAACTGTGGTATGCATATGCCAATGTTAACACCACGACACCAGCAACTTTGACTGAAATGGGCAAGTGCTTATTGGCACTGGATGTTGGTGCAGGGTCAGAGTGTTGCATGGTCTGATGAATCCCAATGCTTTCTTCACCATGCCGATGGGAGGGTGTGAATCCATAGTCTTCCAGGGGAACAGCTCCTTCGTACCTGTACTCTGGGATGGAGACAAGCTGATGGCAGCTCCATTATGCTCTGAGGAACATCCACATGGGCATCCATGGGTCCAGTGCAGCTCATGCAAGGCACCATGACTGATTGCAGAGCCGGCCGCGGTGGTCTAGCGGTTCTGGCGCTGCAGTCCGGAACCGCGGGACTGCTACGGTCGCAGGTTCGAATCCTGCCTCGGGCCTGGGTGTGTGTGATGTCCTTAGGTTAGTTAGGTTTAAGTAGTTCTAAGTTCTAGGGGACTGATGACCTAAGATGTTAAGTCCCATAGTGCTCAGAGCCATTTGAACCATTTGAACTGATTGCAGAACACACACCCCCCTTCATGATGATCATGTTTCTCAATGGCAATGACATTTTGCAGCAAGATAATTCATCATGTAACAAGGCCTGGAGTGTGATGGAGTGGTTTGAGAAACACCAGATCTGAACTGAACGAACACATCTGGGATGTGATTGAATGCAGTGTCAGAACTCATTGCCCCCTCCCCGGAATTTACGGGAATTAGGTGACTTGTTTGTGCGTATGTGGTGCTATTTCCCTCCAGCGACCTATGAAGGCCTCATTGCTTCCATGCCACGATACATTGCTGCTGTTATCCATTCTAAAGGTGATCATAATGTTCCGGCTTATCAGTGTATTTGCTCAGCAATTTCACATGCCTAACTAGGGTGAACATGGCTGATTGAAGGATTGATCCCAGTGAAATGGAATTAGTTGAACATACTCAGTCCAGTTGGGTACTCGTTGCTGCTAGTGTCTAATGGTGTTCCATGTTTAATTACCTTTATGGAAGCTGAGGAGCATATAAACATGTTATGACTAATGTGACTGCAGGTTTTCTTGGGTAATCAGCTTAGTGATGGTCTCATTTTGTTGCAGTATTTCAGTGAGCATCATAACCATTATCTTCAAATGGTCCTCTACCTAAAGGTGGTGGGTATGAAACTCATTGAAACATTGTAGCAAGATGACACCACCACTTGGCTGATCACTCAAAAAGATTTTATCATGTGGTGACCCATTTCTTGGAAAACAGCTACAGTTGCTGCCTAGGAAGACAGTGTCTGTAACTTTCTCATGGGTCTCCTACAGTTCTTCAAAGAGTGCTCCTGTTGACAGAAAACATGCACTTAAATATTACAGAAAATATGCACTTAGATATTAATTGCAACAATTTCTTCTCAATGAAGAACAGTAAGCTGTACCTGTCACAGTCCTATCCCTCAGTATATCTCCTTGATCATTGAGCAGTGAATGTTCTGGCTACATGCTGTGTGGGAGCAGTGTGTTTTTTCGAGAAGAAGAGTTTTCTTCAAGATACACTGATTAAAATGCAACAGATACACTTCTTTGATCCAAATAAAACCGACCATATGCAGACTGTGGCCATCTACACATTATATTTCACATATAACTGCACACTGTCATAAACGAAACATTTCCTTTATGCTTTGTGTACATTATGTGATGGTGCTATAAATGTTTCTGTGGCCAACCTGTAGAGTCAAAACATTTTCTCCTGTTGCCCTCCTGTGCTTCATCTTAGTGACGAAATTCTCCTGTAGTCCGTACAATGAAAGAAGAACCCTGACACTTAAAAGTGCTCTTTAGATGGTTGCTTCACTTATCTACTGTGACCAGTCGTGCATGAGGTTTTGAATACCTCTCTGTGGCAACACCTCTTTTGTTGTCACAACTCTGTAGGCTATTGTTTCCAGTCATGTAGCTTTGTTACCAGCAGTGACCATTTTTCTCTTAACACTTGAAAACCTGCACGAGCACTGCCCAGGTGTCACAGAAGTATAGGTTACTTTGTTAGTGTAGGTTTCAGCCAGTACTCCTGTCTTTTCACTGGACACTTTGTCTCACAAGACATGTATTTGCTCCTGATAATTTAATGATGTAGGTCACTTGTATTAATTGGTGGCTGACTCTGTGTCTTTAATTGGCTACAGTGGATGAGCTTGAACGATTGGCCGACTAATGAGTCTACCAAATACACACTCAGTGGGTGGCCAGGCTAACTGAAGTGGGAATTGTTATTGGCAAGTTTATGGTAGGGAGTGCCTACTTACAGACAGTTTTATTCCTGTTGTCAGTGAGACTATTTGCAAATTGTTGACTGTTGCTATTCAAGTAATAATACAATTAAGAGATAGTCCTGTCTTTGAAAAGCTCATTTTAACCTTAGTGTACATATAGTCTGAAAGTTGGCTTTCCCATTGAAATACCATGGACAGTTTTCCATTTGCTGTCTGTATATCCTAAAAGCCTTAAATGTTTTAGAGTCTAAATTTCATAACATGTCTCATTTTAATTATTATGTGTAGGAAATAAACAGTTTTTTTACCCGCTCTCTTGCATGATGTTCTCTTGAATGTGTCATCAATTTTTCCTTATCTGATTGGCACAGCATTTCACTAACAGAACTTGTAATCATCAAGTGCTCCCTGAAGTACATGTTCAGTTAGTCTGTGACATACCTGAGAGGACACCATGCATTATCAGCATGGGAAAACTTGATGTCTTGTACTTACTGTTAGTAGTAGTTGCAGTAGTTCTTTAAGATTTCTTATTACATGGTCTTATACATAGCTGTAATTGTATTTCTGCAGTGATTAAAATAGTAATTCCATTGTTGCTGTATTTTTCAGACATTCTTTGCAAGAAACAGACTTGACCATCAAGTCAGGCTTGTTGAGAAAAATGTAAGTATGAGCCAAACATGTTGCTGTTTGCAGCATTTGAAAATCTGTATGTCTTTGGCAATCTTTACTAGATGTCATTATTAATTACTTGAAGAAAAAACTCTTTTACTGTAAAGTTTGGGTCGCCATCTCTTTTCTTGCTCTGGATTGGCCCAGATCAGTTGGGAAAAGTTGAACCGGTTTTATAGAGTTTCAGTAAGAGGGTAATCTCTGAAGCATAGCAACAATTTTATTTCTATAGTGGCACATAGTCTAAAATAATCGATATTTCTATGAATGATCAAAAAGGGAGGAACAGGGCTCAAAAACTTACCCAGCCATCCTGTCTTCGGTTATGGACAGTTTTCCTGAATCACTTCGGGCAAATGCTTGGGAAGCCAGAGGATATTCCCCACCTCATGCGACCACCTGTAATTGTGTTTCTACTTTGTATAAATATACTAGATTTCATATCTGCAGCACACCACAACCAGTGCAAATTTCTATGCTTAATTCAGTAATTTCCAGTGTCTCTTTGAGGTTTTGCGATTCTCCAGTATAACTGGCTGGATCACTTATTTCAAAGGTTGGAAGAAATCAATAGGACGACACCTAGTGCAGCATGGTGGTGCTCGAACCAACCTTGGAGTGAGGACTGTTTTGCTTTTTATATTCATACTCTGCAAATTGCTAAATGACAAAGAGAATACATTATACTGCAAAATTTCAGCACCAGGAAGAATAGCAAATAATGAAAATTTCCTTGTGTACATATAACATTCTAGGGTGAATAAGTAAAATATTAACAGTTGCTGTCGGTGGTTGCTTACCAGTCGTATCCACATCCCATGGCCACATGTTTCCAATGGATGAGAGACCTTGAGAACATGCAACAGTTGGACATCCTCTGTACTGAGGCAAATCAAGATGGCATGGGCAACATTCAGTCTTGCATCACCTTGTTGAAAGGCAACATCTCAAGACCCCAAAAATACTGCACAGCCACTGACCTCAATATTTCAGAAACAAATTAACAGCTACGTGAGCCAGAGGTGATCAAGTTCTGCACTCAATGGCATCCTGTATGATCACATCAGGTGCTGGGCCTGTATGACAATGACAAATGCAATCTTGCCGTGTTTATTCCCGCAGAGCCTCCATGCATGGATACATCTAGCATGAAGTTGTAAGCAGAACCATAGCTTGTCAGAGAAACAAGGTGGTGGCACTCCTGTGTCCAGTGTTGTCATTGGCACAACTTTCTCTTCTGCTGCGTCAAGGGAACCTGCGCAGTGGTCATCATTCTGACTGTCCATGGTACTACTTATCTAGCTGCAAACAAGCCCAGTTCCTGATGGAAAGTACGTGACATTGCTGTACGATGGTGCAGCGCCTAGTGAACAACATGTCTGTGCTTTTGGTCAGTAGTCTCATGGTGCTCCTGAGATTCTTCATGGAGTTGAGTATGGGCTTCTTGATCACATCAATTCTATTTTTGTATGACATTTGTGAGATCCTAACTGATATAAGCAGCAATATTGTGGAATGATAAACTGCAGTGTTCATAGGCCATGATCCTTTCGCAGTCTAATGCTGGCGGACATTACTCTTTCGTATGTGAGGCATAACACAATCTTCTCACAAACAACCAACATTCAAATGCAATTTTTGAATGAGTAACCTGCTGCTTAAACGTTTTCTTAAGCGCAGAATGAAGATGGTGTTACTCTACCTACTCTCTGTGGTTGTAGTGAATTTCGGACCATTTGCATATCCAAGTTTCCTGCACATTTCATGCCAATTTGTCATTTGTTGTATTCTGTCTTCATGATGTTGCAGTTTTAATAGCCAGCAGTGAAATATAACTTACAACTTCCCATTACATTCCCTTATTCTCTACCAGATGGATGTCATGATCTATCTCTCTGTACTTGGGCTAAGAGTACTCTCTCCAATTTTCCTCTCTCCAATTCTCCTATTTTGAAATGTTCATTACCTTCACTCAGTCCATCCTGGCATGGATCACAGGCAACACTGCTGCTGTTAACTTGGGTTGGTTGATTTGGGGGGAGGGGACCAAACATCAAGGTCATCGGTCCCATGGGGTTAGGGAAGGATGGGGAAGAAAATTGGCTGTGCGCTTTGAAAGAAACCATCCTGGCGTTTGCCTGAAGCAATTTAGGGAAATCACAGAAAACCTAAATCAGGATGGTTGGATGCGGGTTTGAACAGTCATTCTCCTGGATGCGAGTACAATGTGATAACCACTGCGCCACCTCACTTAGTTGTTAATTTTTACAGAATTATTCACACTTAAAAAGGCATGTGGAACACCGTCAGCAATCTGTGATTGTTACTGTTGATGAAGAGGATAGAGATTGAGTACAGATCCTAAATTTATGTCCCGCGTCCGGCCATCCTGATTTAGGTTTTCTGTGATTTCCGTAAATCACTCCAGGTAAGTGCCGGGATGGTTCTTTTGAAAGGGCACGGCCGACTTCCTTCCCTAATCCGATGACCTTGCTGTCTGGTCTCCTCACCCAAACAACCCCAACCTAAATTTATGTTGCTAACATACTGGGAATCTTTGAGAAGAAACTATTCCAAACCAAAACTTGTTAAAGTTTAGTCTTTGTTCTTGCTCATAATTCTCCAAAAGATTTTTTCCCCACAGTTGCTTGCATATTTCACACTTAGATAAGGTATAACAGTGACTTTTACAGTGATTTGGTTTCAAATGTCACAATATTTATATATGGTCTATGCAGCCACACACATTTCTGTCATCTACAGTGTGGAGATCCTGAAGTACGAGAGCTGTGGTCAGAGCTCCAGCTGAAGATCCCGAAGTTTTTTGAAGGTTTGGATATTCAGCCAGCCTTACTGCATGGTGATCTATGGGGTGGCAATATAGCAGAAACTGCAACTGGTCCAGGTACAAAATAAAATGTAATAGGTATTCTTCAATTATTAGAAATTCATTGCAATTAAAATTCACTTGTGGATTTTTTCCAGTTATATTTGATCCAGCATCATTTTATGGACATCACGAGTTTGAACTAGGCATTGCTCGAATGTTTGGAGGATTCAGCCAAGCTTTTTATGATGCATACTTTGATGTAATCCCTAAAGCACCTGGGTTTGAGACAAGGAATAAACTGTACCAACTGTTTAATTATCTGAATCATTGGTATGTGTTTGATCTCTGTTACAGTACATTGTGAAAACTGCAGCCACATGCCTAAAATCAATGCTCTGTACAATGTAAACATAATCATAGAAGACACATATTTACAATTACTAGTGGTTGTCACAAATCAGTGCATTGTAGTGTGTGTGTGTGTTTGCAGTGCTAATGATATGAACTAGAAAGTTGTTTGTGTAATTAACTCTCTTAAATAGGGAATCAAAATAAACTGTTCATCATAATTTTTTAAACTGGTAGGAACTGGAATATATAAATATTCAAAAAGAGTTAATTTAATGTTAGGTACATTTTTTAAACAAGGTGAACGTAACATATAATAAACTCATAAAAACTCCAGAAAAGAACAGCATCTTTAAATAATGTTTCTGAAGCCTACCTACAATGTAACAGATGTATTGCAGCCAAGATCTGATAAGAAATATGATCTTCAAACAATCATCTGCACAACCCTCTTAAAAACTACTTAGTGTTAGTAAAGCCAGGAGGCAACTCATTTGGAAGCTATGTCCACTATTCTTTAAAACCACTTTTCATCTATTATAGGATCTGTCATTTATTTCTCCGTTCACTTCAGGCACTGATTTAAGTACGTGGAAAATGCCAATTTGTGCTATGTTATGGAGTTCATGTTAAATCGTAAGCCCTTTTATAACTGACTGGTACGAGGAAGGCAATAGCATCACGTCAAGTAGAACCATGCCAAGAATAACACCATGATGTTCAAAAGAATGTACTGATTCAGGATTTAAGGGTTAATTGAAGGCGAAGATGCTCTGGAAAGCACTGGGAGTATCCAACATGTACTAAATATGATCGGGAACCTTTTGTGTGCAGGTTGCTCAGGTCTTTGGTTATCGTGCACCTTTAAGGATGCGCTGACCAGGTGGGTGTTCTCTATTAGGATGGGTATTGCAATATATTGACTACTCCCCTTTTCATTATTATGTAAATCAGTTAATACAGCAATCTAAGATACCACCCTCACATATCTCCACATGCAATAGACCAATAAAGGAACACACAGAAAGCTCACCTTTGACCTTTGCCTTCATGTGAATCACTTTTGTTGATGTGTGAGGAATAGTAACTTGTCATTTACATTTATATTGTCAGTAGGTTTCAGAAACATTGTTTGATCTAAAATGCTGTACTTCTTGCTGCTGTAAAGAGTTTATTGCAGGTTATATTAACTTGTATTTTTAACAATTATTATAGAGAGAATTCCATGTTTAATATAAAATTAAAAAATCATGTATTTTGTGTGTAAGAATAAAAATAATTGAAAGAAAACATTTAGGGTTGAACACTGAAAGAATATTGAAACCTCACCACAGCTTTGAGGTATGTGTGTGTTACTCAGAATTTGTCAGAAGTCACCACTGAGTGTCCAGAAAGCAAAATATGTGCACCAGAATTTTTTTAAAAGCAATCTGGTGTGAAAATTCTTGAATATGTGGCGGAAGACAGATTTCCTTGGAACTCACAAGAAGAGAGTGATAACTATATGTCACCAAGTAGTTTTATCCAATGGTAGAAATATCTTGAGAAATAAGAAAATATTTTAGCAATGCCAATATTTATTTTCAGCTTTTCCATCATGGGTTCTGACCAAGAAAATCTGATTGCACCTGTCTCTGCAGATATTGAGCATATTAGATACAATATTTGATCAAAACTAGCAATTTCTTTCACTGTGAAACACCGAACAAAGTAAAAAAAAAAAAAAAAAAAAAAACCCAGAGAAACTACACAAGCAAATTGCCAGTAGAAATCAAGTTTCAAATCTTGAAAATAAATTTAAAAAGTCAGATTACTTCACAGAATTTCATTTGACACCTCTCTAAGATACTCCCTAATTCAGTGGATGTTGATACTGTTCATGTATGAACTTGGAACTTGTAAATCATCCACAAACTTTCCACTCTCATCTCGATGTTAAAGTGCAGAGCTAATTTTAAGAAGTGATGTTGGAAGTTGGTTGAAAGATAAGTAATAAGACACATGAAAATAGAAAAAGAGGGTATTTGCAGTCCCTGCTTTTTACAGCAGCTGGAGGGATATTTAATGTATGTGTTCTTTATTTCTGTGTTGTGTATGTTTACTAGAGTTAGAATAAGATTGAAAGCCATAAAGCTAGTTTGATTTTTCTTACCTTTAAATGTACCTGTGATCCACCTTCATACATCTGCAGGTGAAGGAGTGTAGACCTGCAATTTTCCTTTTTATTTACATCCTGAAATGAAAATGGCTGGTATAGTAGGTTATGGCTTGACAAGATTGTTTTGCAGAAAGGGATGTGTCAGAGAGCTCCTTTGGATGTGATACAAATAATCTAACTTATTGAAATATAAAGCCTACACCAGAGGTACAGTATATCTGGCCTGTAAATTGACGAATAGAAATGTGGACTCTTCTAAGATTGAGAGGCTATTGGCCAGTTTACATGGCAGGAATACTACCTCTAATCTAATCATCCAGTCACTCATTCATTGTATAAGAAGCTTAAGGGATCAGGACAGCTTTGGAAAGCTCTCCTGATAATTGTGGTTGGTTTCATTTATTCTTTCTGATTAAAATAGCACATAATATTTTCGTATGGCCACTGTGGTTAGGTAGTTGTGTGGAGCAAGAGCCATGGTGAAATTGATAAGTCTATTTATGAAATTAATCAGTGTAAAAGTTGATTTATTTGTGTGGGTATATGACTGTATGGCAGGAAGAGTTAACACTACAAACAGTGGCAGTTGTCTTTAAAAGCAGACATGGATTAGGTGTATCATGTTTCAGAATATACAGATAACACTCATGTAAGTGGAGGTAACTAGGAGGAAGAAATAACAAATTTAACTCTAGGAAAATGTTTTATATAAATGTAACAATTCATCCTCCTCGTGGACCAAAATAAAGTTGCTATGACTGTATATGGATAACGCCATTGGGTTCTATCTAAATGACTCTCAGAAATGTATTGAGTCAACCTTCATTCATGTTGTGTGATCCAATTGCACATTTGCTCTGCAAAATTGAAATAATTACTATTTAAAGTAAAATTAGTGGAAGCATGAAGTTGAAGGCTAAGATAGGCTATATGATCAGAATGCTAGGGATATCCTTTGCTGTTCATTCTAAAGACTTACAATTTAACTGGCAGCTTGTAAAATTTCCTTTTGTTATTATTATATGGCTTTGTCGGGGAGGGGGGGAGGCACTTCTACGTATTTCCATGCAGTGAAGATGCTGTACTGTGGCAATGGAAGTCTGTCTGAGCTCCAATTGTCATTTTTGCTGGTGGGTGTATTTCATCTAGTTATTTGCATGTTCCTTGTACTATATTTGCAACCTCTTGCTATGATGTGGATCGAATTAGGTTTTGCAACTATATATCACATTCTGAGTGAAAAATATGGCAACATGCTGACCATTTATATGATTTCTTAAATTAGATTTCACCCCCAGCCCTACTCGTCTGTGCATGTCCCGTGTATCGTAATTGTGATCTCTAACTACAATATGGACCGAATCAGATTTTAGAGTTATAATCCACTTTGTCAGTGAAAAATATGGCAATATGATGACCATTTGCATGAATTTTTAAATTACATATCACCTACCCTACTGTCTCACTGCCCTCCCTTCCCATATGCATAAAATTATTTATAGTTAGCTACATGTTGTCAACCAAATGTGATTTCACTTTGAGTTTGAAGTTAATCTATTATCTACAAAATTTTCAACATAAAAATTTTTATAGTTTAGTACATCATTCATCTCTGTGCCACACTTCATCTTCTATTACTAAATGTGAGAATTTTACTGTTTTTTTAATTTTCATTTATTTTCAAACTATGCTTGATTGTGTCAAACAAACTTAAAACAGTAGTGATTGTGCAATGATACTGTTTTCAGTATTCCCAGTTGTTAAGAGAGTGGTCTACAAGAGATTTTAGAGTGGACACCACATGTTACCATCATTATGGGCTTCTTTACAGCGAACACTTTTTTCCTTAGTGATGATTCATGTGGTGCATTTGAAATCATTATTCCTTATTGTGAAGATGCTGTTTCATTGTGTGTCTTCCTGAGTTTCTTAATGCAACACTCTGCATCATTTTATTTACATTGTATGAAAACCAGTTACCAGCACAATCTCCAACACCATGACATTTGTTGCTTTCTAAGAGCTACTGTTAGAAAATGATTATTAAGTGTCAAACAATGGAAAATCCAAGATGGAATAACAATTATATGGAAAGAATAATAACTATTCACTATGCAAAGGGGACATTGACTCACAGACTGACACAATGAAAAGGAATGCTAAATACATTCAACACTGTTATCTCCCAGTGCTGAGGCCCAACTGTGCTAGAAATAACAGTGACCAATGTGTCAGTTGTGTGTGAATGTGTTTTCTACATCTCATGGAGGACTTAATCCAATATAGGTACGAGGACTATCCACAAAGTACATTACGTTTTGGAATTAAAAATAAATAAAGTATTGGAAATTTTTTTTATTATATACAGATGAAAGCCACATTTAAATAATACTTTTCTACATAGTTGCCATTTAAATTAAGGCACTTATCGTAGCAATGGACGAGCTTGGAAATTCCTTTGTCGTAAAATTCGGCCGCCTGCGCCTTCAACCACGTGGCGACTGTCTTTTGGGACAGAAAAGGTGTGATTTTTGTGGATTTCCTGGAAAGAGGCACTACAATAAACTCTCAAAGGTATTGCCAAACTCTGCACAACCTCAGAAGAGCAATACAAAACAAGCGCAGGGGAAAGTTGGGCCCAAAGATCTTGCTGATTCACGACAACGCCCGGGCCCATACGGCAAATGCCACTCGTGAAGTTCTCGAATCTTTTAAGCGGGAGTTGTTTCCTCGTCCGCCGTACAGTCCCGACCTGGCACCGAGCGACTTCCACTTATTCCCAGCAATGAAGAAGTGGTTGGCTATGCAGCGTTTTGATGACGACGCACAGCTTCAAGAAGAGGTAACCACATGGTTGAAGGCGCAGGCGGCTGAATTTTACGACGAAGGAATTTCCAAGCTCGTCCATCGCTACGATAAGTGCCTTAATTTAAATGGCAACTATGTAGAAAAGTTGTATTTAAGTGTGGCTTTCATCTGTATATAATTAAAAAAATTTCCAATACTTTATTTATTTTTAATTCCAAAACGTAATGTACTTTGTGGATAGCCCTCGTATTTGCCTAGCATTCATTTTCATTTGCCTGTCAGTGACTCAACGTCTCCTCTATGAGGTGAGTAGCAATCTATCCTTTCCATATTGTCGATCGTTAAGTGTGTAGGCTACCTGACTACACTCATTTGTTATTGTAAAAATCTAGTAATTTTTTCTTTGCTAACAAAGTCCTCTGATTTCACAACTGATTTCCCGGTTTGTCTTTTAACTATTCGCCATAAAGATTTAATTTTATTATTGACAATATAACGTAAATGGATAGATAAAAAATCTACTCACCAAGCGGGAGCAGGAAAACGCACACACAAAAAGGTTAACTTTTACAAGCTTTTGGAGCCAGTGGCTTCTTCTTCTGACAAAAGAGTAGAAGGGGATAGAAGTGGGGTGAAGAAAAAGGGCTGGAGAGGTTTAGGGAAAGGGGTACAGTTCAGAAAAGTCACCCAGAATCTCAGGTCAGGGGACACTTACCGGACAGAAAAAACAGGAAATATTGATTGTTGGGGACTGCACTGGATGAGATTTGAAATCCCAGGAGCTTAAAGGTGGAAGATAGGGGAATATATAAGACACAAATTACTACTGAAACATTGTGCACGGATTAATAAGTGTGAAAAGCTAACTGTACTTGTATGTAACAGAGGTGGAAGGGTGTACGGAAAAAAAATAGACAAGTCAGAAAATGAAAGATGGAGAAAACTAAAATGAAGTGAAGAAAGAAGTAATTACTAAGAAGAAATGCTGAGATGGAAAGAATTAATTTAAATTAAGGCCAGGTGTGTGGTGAGAACCAATGGCATGTTGTAGTGCTAGTTCCCACCTCCGGAGTTCTGAGAAACTGGTGTGTGTGGGAAGAATCCAGATGGCGCCTGTGGTGAAATAGGCACAGAGTTCATTAGTGTCATGTTGTAGAGCATGCTCTACAACAAGGTATTGTGTGTTGTCGGAATACACACTCTGCCTATGCCCTTTCATCCTGACTAGTAACTGAGCTTTAGTCATGCTGATGTAAAAGGCCGACAGTGTTTACATAACAGCTAGTATATGACATGTTGTTTCACGGGTGCCTCTCCCTTTCATAGTATATGTTTTACCAGTTACAGGGCTGGAATATGGGTAGAAGGGTGTTAGGGCAAGTCTTGCTGTGGGGACAGTCATTAGGGTAGGAACCATAGGGTAGGGAGATGGGTGCAGAAGGGGCATAGAGTCTGACAAGGATATTATGGAGATTGAGAGGGTGATGAAAAGCTATTGCAGGTGTGGTGGGCAAAATCTCAGACAGAATGGATCTCATTTCAGGACATGATTTTAGGAAGTCATGGCCTTGTCGAAGGAGCTGATTACATTCAAGACCAGGATAATACTGGGTGACAAGTGGCGTGATCTGAAGTTTTTCATTGAAGACCAGAATAATTAGCTACTCTGAAAAGGCCATGACTTGCAATCTGTCTGAGTTTTTGTCTGCCACACCTAGTATGGCCTGTTGTCGCCCTCCCAGTCTCCTCAGTATCCTATGCTCCTTCTACACCCCTCTCCGTACCATATGGCTCCTACTCCAGTGACTGTCTCTGCTGCAAGACGTACCCTGTGCACCCTCCTGCTGCCACCTACTCCAGCCCTGTAACTGGCAAAACATTACCCCTCTCCGTACCATATGGCTCCTACTCCAGTGACTGTCTCTGCTGCAAGATGTACCCTGTGCACCCTCCTGCTGCCACCTACTCCAGCCCTGTAACTGGCAAAACATTTACTGTGAAAGGAAGAGGCACTCGTGAAATGACACATCATATACCAGCTGTTATGTAAACACTGTTCGGCCTTTTACATCGGCATGACTACCACTCAGTTAGTAGTCAGAATGAATGGGCATAGGCAGAGTGTGTATTCCGACAACACACAATATCCTGTTGCAGAGCATGCTCTACTACATGACAGTTGTGACCTCGGTGACTGTTTCACCATGCACGCCATCTGGTTTCACCCCACAGACACCCATTTCTCAGAACTCTGGAGGTGGGAACTACTGCTGCAACATGGTTTGTTCTTCACCACCCATCTGGCCTTAATTTACGTTAATTCCGTCTGCCTCAGCATTTTTTCATGGTAATATCACCTTTCTTCACTTCATTTTAATTTTCTATGTCTTTAATTTTCTGACTTGTCTATTTTTTTCCGTACCCCCTCCCAACTCTGTTACATACAAGTACAGTTAGCTTTTCACACTTATTAATTCGTGCGCAATGTTTTAGTAGTAATTTCTGCCTTATATATTCCCCCGTCTTCAATCTTTAAGCTCTTAGGATTTCAAATCTCATATAGTGCAGTCCCCAACAATCAATCTTTCCTTCTTATTCTGTCCGGTCATTGTCCCCTGACCGAGGATTCTGGGCAGCTTTCCTGATCTTTACCCCTTTCCCTAAACCTCTCCAGTCCTTTTTTTTTTCGCCACTCTTCTATCCCCTTCAACTCTTCTGCCAGAAGAAGGAGACACTGGCTCTTTTTGTGTGGGCATTCTCCTGCTGCCGCTTGATGAGTAGATTTTTTATCCATCCATTTATGTTATATTGTCAATAATTGATTATTTTTTATGTTATAATTTTATTATTGATTATGCTAAGTTAAGTCTTAATTCTGTGGTTGTCATGACTTTTCAAACAGTTTCCTTTATATTCCTTTTATAATCAAGGCTTTTTGGGTATCTTATTAGTGCCATACTTTTAAATTTGGAATTTACATCTTGTCACACTATACATATCCCTCCAATCAGCTTTCTGTTAGGCTACCTTTATCTGGCACTTGGAACTGAAATGTCTTGCACTTTAAATAAAATAGGTACATAATTTTTTTGTTTAATAGAACTGGTAGCTTATTCTTTTTCTTTACATTAGCAAAGATGTGTCAGTGCACTGACCACATTTTTGTAAATCAGAGGAAACTAACTGTTAATACATTGATATTTTTTATTGGTGACCAGAATATCAAAACCATGAAAAAGCTAATTCTTTTTTACTTTTTTTTACAGGAACCACTTTGGTGCAGGATACAGGAATCAGTCCTTATCGATAATGAAGGCATTGTTAAAATAAAAGCAGCACAAATTAGTAAATACGTTCCTGTAAAACACAAAACTGAATAAAGGGAATAGGTTTTTAAAATTGCTTTTATTTATTGCACAAAACATCTATGTTTTCAAAGTTATCCGCATCAGTTAATTACAGAAAAATAGTTAAAATACTTTCAAAATAAAGGTTAAAGAGATAGATCCACTTTTCTATTTTAGTGTACAAGGTGACCTAGTGGGGACAGATGCTTACCCCTTTCCCACACCCTATAATAGAATGTCTCCATAAACCAAACTCGCATCCTGGATCACCAAATTTTTGAAGCTTGAGGTTCAAGGATATTTTTCCATTCTGTGAAATTTTATAGCAGAATGAAATTGTTGCCACATCATAAAAAAAAAAAAAAGTCACAAATAAAATCCACAGCCTGCCTTGCCAAATAGACAGACATAACAATTCACTGTGAATTCGAAAAAATGTCATAAAATGTAATGGATATCGACTAGTAGCAAATAAATGTAAAGCCATATGCCATTAGTTAATTTAAGCAATCTACCCAAACTGCTGTGGCTGATTGGGATGATAGGACAGTAGTGCAACTGAAGATATCTGATATTTACTCATAGCATCCATTTTATGTAATATACATGTAAGATAGTTTATTCTTTCCAAAAAACAAATACACTTGAAAATTAACACACATCTATATATTCTTCAAAACTGAAAATTGTTACAAAATATCAAGCCGAGAAGTTCTTAAGATCAGTGTAACAGTACAATTCACAGATCCTGGGCAGTTTTTCTAAGAGTTAATATCTTGTCAAAACTCAAAACTTCCAAAATGTTTCAACAACATTAAAACAATTCCCCAAAAACTGCAAAAATGTTAGGTAAGCCTGTTTGGTTCTGTTAATAAAATCCAAAACCATTCGTAGAACAATAACAATGTTTACAAAAAATGACCGGCTGGCTGATAGGCAATTTAATCTGTTGAAAACACAATGTCCTTCACATCATTCTACATATGCTGAACATTTTTTAATGACTAGTGGGGCTATTGACATCCAATTTCATACAACATAAACCAGCTTCACAGTATACTTTTGAACATAATGCAGTCCATTTCTTGAAACATGCGTACTTTGGACACAAGCTAATGGTACATCGTACACAAGCAAGAGACTGACAGCAGCGCTTGCGATACGACAGAAACTTTTGAAATGTCATACAGAAAAGTGATATCATCAATCTTTTAAGGTGAGGTGCAATAGTTCCCTTAAATTTTAATAATGTCTGGTGAGACATGCAAAACACATCTAATCTAGCCTCAAAAAATATATTGTGAAATATCAGCCATAACACGTGCCTTAGATTTACTTGACAAGCTTTGTATTAGTTATGACAGTAAAAATCATAGATCACAATTTTAGTTGGTGCCCCAAATACATTCAAAATCATTAACATTGAACAAGAGCACCACAATATTCTTAATATTTTGCCGTCCGCACGTCTCGTGCAAATCGATTCGCTTGGCGCTGGCAGCACTAGTTGTCATAAATTCTCAACCCTGTTCCCTTACTTTCCTGAAATTTCGAAGATATACATACATACATAAATAAATACAAAACTTGTGTGTTTAAAATATTTGTTTATTTAAGCTTTTTGGAAAAATGATCAATTACAAATTGCACTTTGAAAAGCCGGTCGGCATTATTCGGTTTATTGTTATTGTCAGAAAAATATAAAAATGATATTATTTGTTTGAATCAGTTGCCGGACATCGTTTTGCAAAATATTGGTGTGTCTATCAAGGGATTCATTGACAAATAATCATCGATCCTTGCTTTTTTGACAGTTCACATAAGTGTAGAAAACCCAGACAATTTTCTAAGTTTAGGTTCTCTAACGTTGAAAAATTTGGCATTTTTTCCTATCCAGTTTTCTTCTATTGACTGTAGTACTTGTTGGTTTCATTGCTAATATATTCAAATAGATCATTCCCAACATAAAATTTGACAATATCCTCGATGCTCTGTGTATCTTTGGGAAATATGTTTGGACCCGGTGATCCTTCAAATTTATTATTGTTCCTCGGTATATCAAAGTCTGACCACTATGCACTGACTTTCTTGTCTGATTCATCTGAATCAGTTGGCAACTGTAGTATTCACCAAATTCTTCTTGGACATATTTCACTACCTTCTGATGATTCTGCTTCATTTCCATTTTTTCGATATCCATTGTCTTCTTCCCAATCGACTAAGTCATCTGGAACGCCAGGCAAGACGTCCGCGTGTTCATCGTAAGTAATCATATCGTCTCTTTCGTCTGCCATGAGGAAAGGCCACAAGTACTTGTAAAATAAAAAACTTGTTGATGTGTGTAACTTATTGTTACCTAAACAAAACACCAACAGAATGCAAAAGATACTAAAGTGCTGTTGCTGGCCACTGCGCGATACTAGCTCACGACACCACTGTGGTGTTGCTGGCCATTGACCGCTATTTCGTGCATGACACCACTGTGATGCCGCCGGATGGTAGTGTGTTAAAAACAACTCGGATGAACCTCCATAATCCATGTGTCTTGCAACAAGCAGAAATAATTACAGTTCACATTATGTTTTTAATTGGGGCGCTCACAGTAAATGTCAGTGAGATGTGACCACAACATAACATAAACAGCCTTCAAACCCAGGTCCCAACATCACATCAACCGATTCAAATGTGACCCGAAAAGCATCACACGAAAGCACCCGCTCAACACTCCCCCAGCACAACACTGCTTGTCGAATGTGGCTCTTACTTCCTTGTAGACATACATGATCAAGAACGCTACGCTGTACGCCATAGTACACATCTGGAAATAATTCCTTCTTTTAACATTCCTGCAAAAATAAACATTTTGTAAAAAATTGTGCATCATGTATATACTGTAACAGAATTGAGTTTGATTTCTGTAACACGCACCTTGATGAGAGTTTATAAAAGAAAATGTTTGAGGCATTCACAGCCTAGAGATTGGTGAGTGACAGCTGTGTGTAGAGAATAAATGGCAATATTGAAGAACAGTGCAATAAACTAGGAGTCATTTTCATTGATCCCAACAAAGTTCTAAATGCAAAGCGTCTTGCCATGATGGTCTACATCTGAATAGGTTGGGCTCAAAAATATTCAGTAAGATGTTCGTAGATACTTGCCAGGTCATAAAAAATAAGGGAAACTGATAAGTAGTGATGGGGGTGAAAAAACTTGCATAGCATTAAGAAAGACAAAATCAAACCATTATCTGGCAAGAAACGTGCTAAGGCCCATAACTAATAGTCAAAGTAGGTATGTTATCCACTGGAATATAAATGGTTTAAACACTGATGCTTCAATCAACAAAAGCTCTAAAATAGATGAATTGGAAATCATTCTATCAGAATGTACAAATATTAGTGTTGCTTGATTAAATGAGCACTGGTTTACTGATGACACAATTAAAATTCTAAATAAAATAGGGAACTTCAGATTAGAAAGTAGCTTTTGCAAGAAGAAACAAGTCACATGGAGGCTCATATATACTTGCTCAAATTCTTGTGCCCTTTTGTGAAAAGCAGTTACACAACGCACATTTTCAATTTTCAATGAAATTCCACAAATTTTAAAAGTATATTTCAATCTCAAACTTTCGAAATTTTATGATATTTTCCCATCAGATAAAAGGAAATGGAAAAAGGCAAGCCATGTCTAGATGGTCTACTCAATAGTCTACTGCTACTACACTTATTTCCTAAGGAATCTCACATTTATGCCAGTAACAATCTCAAGAATCACCAACTTTTCTTCCAGTACCCTGATCCCAGTGGGGTTATCAAAGAAACACTGCTGTTCAAAACTTAAGGATAAGATAGATAAATAACATATTGATAATTCCGTGGAAATAAATGAAAGTGCAAGAGCATATTGCCCTCTCAGTCTCCTAGTTGTGTACAAAAAGCTGGACATCACATGCCATGAAGTCAGCATGACTGTAGCACCAAATGGGGGCTGGCCACACTACACAGGGCAGTTGAAGCAATAGGAAAAGACTGTGTGTACTAACCAGCAAGCAGTTACAGCACACTGTGGTGGTGGTCTTCATTACAACATGGCCCGGAAACAATATTTGGATAATGTCACATGGGAAAGAATTATCGGGAAACTGGAAGGAGGACGAACTGTGACAAGTGTATCCCAGGATTCTCACAGCATTGTTTCGTGTGCATGGGGAGCACTCTAAGCCACAGGCACTGCTACCCGAAGGAGAGAAGGTGGTCAACAACTGTCAAGTACAGCAGCAGATGACCGCTACATTGTGCAACAGGCAAGAAGGGACTCACATCAAACAGCAGGTGCAATTGAAACATAATGTAACAGGACTGAAAGGCATGCAGTCTCAGGTTCCACAGTGGCACAGCGACAGCATTGGGATGGTCTCTTTCCTTGATGACTGGTATGTTTTGTTCTGTTGGCACCTGCACATTGGCAGCATCATTTGCAATTGTGCCAATATCATATTCTAGGCGCTTGAGTCTGGAACCGTGTGACCGCTATGGTCGCAGGTTGAATCCTGCCTCAGGCATGGATGTGTGTGATGTCCTTAGGTTAGTTAGGTTTAAGTAGTTCTAAGTTCTAGGGGACTGATGACCTCAGATGTTAAGTCCCATAGTGCTCAGAGCCATTTGAACCAGTTGAATCTTCACATTTTTTTGTCAGTGGTTAATTCAGATTTCCACTGTTTGCCTGTTCTGCTTCTTACTCTTGGTTCCACTGTTCATATGTGGTGATCTGTTGGCTAAAGAAGTCATCTGGACTGGTCTGACACAGCTGCAATTTCTCCACTGTTGCTTTAATTCAGCAGCCTGTTTGAGTGGATATGAACAGTGGCCACTGACCTTGTTCATGTTTGAAATGTCTTACAAATTTCTTAAAACTGATTTTCACTTTTTCAACTATTGCCTCGATTATGATACACAGGTTTTAGGGCACCAGAACCTCCACTTTTCCTGTGATACGTGGCTCTTCACAGAGGTATGTACTGTCACTTCATTCTTCATCATTCAGACCTTTCACCCTATGGGAAGTGTCTGTACAATCTAACAACTGTGTCTTCTCATACTGATACTTCTTTCATCTTAAGTTAAATCACTGCAGCATTATTCACCTTTAATTGCAGAAAATGAACTACCAAATAACACTTAACTTCGTCAGTGGGCTGCATCATTTTCTTTTGGCTTTTCTAGCTGCATGTTGTGGTACTGTGGTGCAGGAATTTCAATGTGTACCATTACTGCAGACATGTACTTGCAAACAGACAAAAAGTTAATTGTGTAACTTTATTATTTCAAGGTGATAGTAGAACCTAATGATTATACCTTGTATGTGGCAGAGCACCACTACTAACTATGTGGCAGCATCATATAATTAACTTGCCCTCACAAATGTAATGAAATGTATGAATAGACCAGAGACACAGTAAAGGAGATACGAGTGACTCATTCCAGTCAGTTTATGATCTTCGTGAGGTCCATAGATAACATTTACTTTTCATGCATACTTGTATGCCTGTGTGAATCGAACCCATTAACAACCAGCAGCAATTTTAATCCAACAGTTCTTTCCTTAATAGAATTGGACCTTCTGGATCCTAAAAGGACCTTGATGAGAGTTTATAAAAGAAAATATTTGAGGCATTCACAGCCTAGAGATTGGTGAGTGACAGCTGTGTGTAGAGAATAAATGGCAATATTGAAGAACAGTGCAATAAACTAGGAGTCATTTTCATTGATCCCAACAAAGTTCTAAATGCAAAGTGTCTTGCCATGATGGTCTACATCTGAATAGGTTGGGCTCAAAAATATTCAGTAAGATGTTTGTAGATACTTGCCAGGTCATAAAAAATAAGGGAAACTGATAAGTAGTGATGGGGGTGAAAAAAACTTGCGTAGCATTAAGAAAGACAAAATCAAACCATTATCTGGCAAGAAACATGCTAAGGCCCATAACTAATAGTCAAAGTAGGTATGTTATCCACTGGAATATAAATAGTTTAAACACTGATGCTTCAATCTACAAAGGCTCCAAAATAGATGAATTGGAAATCATTCTATCAGAATGTACAAATATTAGTGTTGCTTGATTAAATGAGCACTGGTTTACTGATGACACAATTAAAATTCTAAATAAAATAGGGAACTTCAGATTAGCCAGTAACTTTTGCAAGAAGAAAGAAGTTACATGGAGGCTCATATATACTTCTACATAGTGATATAAATTATGAGACCAGAAACTGTTTTAATTATTTAAATGAAGAATGTGTGTTTGAGAGCTTTTGTGTAGAAATAGCGGACTCACTAGCAAATGTTATAATAATCTCAATGTACAGAATTCCAGGGACGTCAACAACAGAACTATTCCTATCGAAGCTTCAAATTATACTAGAAGACCTTTGTAGAGAAAAAAATGTAATAGCTGCTGATTTTGATGTTGATATCACATGTAATAGTAGCCATGCTTCAATATTCACGGACTTGTAAAGTAGTATGGTTTCAAATTGAATTTCTTTGAATCTACCAGAGACAATGGGAATCAGCAACATGTATTGACAATGTTCTAACTAATTATGTGTATGAAGATGTGTATAAATTTTGTCTAGATCTAGGTATTTCAGATCATTGTGTGTTATTCATTGAGGTGCCACAGACACGAACATTTCACGTATGAGAACCCATATGAGCAGGAACTTTAGCAAAGAAAACTTGCTAACATTTAGTGAGAAGCTAAAAGAGAAAACATGGCCTTTGATCATTGTAACTCGTGACGAAAACTGTGAGAAATTTCTAAATAGTTTCCTTGGTGTCTTTAATGAAACATTTCCACCTAGACTCTGCAGCTATAAAATAACAAATAAAGTGGATTTCCCAGGGCATAAAAATTTCCAGTGTAAGGAAAAGGCAACTGCACAGGGAACTAAAATGTAATAAAGATATTGATTTCATTAAATATGTTAGACTCTATAAAACCAGATTTAAAAGAGTTTTCAGGGCAGCCAAACAACTGACAAATAACAGGCTAATTTTAAATCATAAAAATAAGACAAAGGCTGTGTGGTCAGTCATTAAATCTGAGTTAGGTGTTAAAGTCTGTAACCAAGAAATTTCAGAAATTGACATTGAAGGAAATACTATTGTAAATCCAACTCAAATACCTGAGTACTTTAATGAGTTCTTTATAAATGTAGCAAAGTCTGATGTAGATGTTACAGATTATCACAACAAAGTAAATCCCTTTGGTCTAGGTGAAAACTGAAAACTTTACAAAATTCTGAAAAGTTTCTGTGGAGGATGTAGAAAATGCTATTCTAACATTAAGAAACAAAAAATCTGCACGTTGGGGTGGAATACCCACCAAAGTTATTAAAGTGGTACACATTAGAATTGCAAACCCACTAGCTCAAACAATAAATCAATGTTTTGAAGAGGACTGTTTCCCAGAGGCACTGAAATACGCTAAAGTCAAACCACTCTTCAAGAAGAGGTCAAGAGAGATAATGGGAAATTATTGTCCTATCTTGATTCTCCCAGTCCTATCTGTTGTTGCACAAATCCAAAACTTCATTGTAATATATTCTGTTATTCTAAACATTCAATTTGGTTTTCAGCAGGGGAAAAACACCATAGATGCAGTAAACAGTTTCATTGAGAAAATAAGTACATCATTAGACAAGAGAAATAAGGTGGCAGGAATTTTCTGCGACCTCACAAAGGCGTTTGATTATATAAACCACGCATTGCTTGTTTACAAACTCAAAAAGAATGACATTAGTGGCAGTGCCCTACAATGGCTTAAATCCTACTTCTCCAACAGAAAGCAAAGTGGATAAAAAAAAAAGAAAAAAAAACCCTCAGGGTGTTCCACAAGGCTCCATATTAGGCCCAGTCCTATTTCTCTTGTATGTTAATAACTTACCATTAAATATCAGCTCCCCATGAGTTCTGTTCGCAGATGTTACATCTGTCTTAGTTGAAGATCACGATTTGGAAAAAATTTCCAAATCTGTGATCAGTACCCTCAGTACCTTAGAAATTTGGTTTCAGCTAAATAGATTAAATCTAAACATGTCTAAGACTCAAGTGATACAGTTCAAAACCAAACAGTCAAAATGTGAGCAGATTAAGATTGTACACACCAACCAAGATATAGAAGAAGTTGACTCAGTCAAATTCTTAGGTTCAAATGTAGATAAAAATTTGAGCAGGCAGGCACACACTGAATACCTGGCAAACAAACTGAGCAGCTTTGCATTTGCAATGGAAATATTATCAGCTGCAACTGACATGGACACACGAAAAGTACCATATACAAGCTACTTCAAATCCATCATTAGGTATGGTATTGTTTTTTGGGGTAACTTGGCAAACACAGTGCAGATACTAAAAATATAGAAAAAAAATCATTCGAAATATGTACACTGTAAATCACAAAGAACCATGTCGACCATTATTTAGAAAACTTAAAATATTAACTCTGCCATCCTTACACATATATAAGATTATTATATTTCTGTACACCAGACATGAATTATTTGGGGTTAATCATTTTGTCCATTCACATGATGCTAGAAACAAAGAAAATTTTATGCTCCCCACCCACCACCTCAGACTGTATGCCCAGGGACCTCAATACATTGGAATGAAAATTTGTAAGAAATTAAAAGGGAACAAGTTGATGAAGATGAATTTAGGTTCACTTAAAAGAAATCTATATGAGATACTGACACTGAAGTGTTATTACTCAGTGGATGAATTCGTGCAGGACAAACTGGAAATTTGAGCTGGATACAATGTGTTGCACATTCCAAGAAATATCCTTACATTATTATTTATTGTAGTACTCTTATTTATAAATGTAAAAATCATTGTAACTGTATCATAAATTTTTGACGTCTCCTGTATGCAAACCAAACGGCTTGCAAATGTATGTTGTGAGAGGAATAAAACACAATTCACAATAGTTTACACGATGACACTAGGTTGTGCCAATGTATCGCAAAATGAGTTGCACGCAAATGCTTCTGTATATATCTGCAGAAAGGTGCCACCAGTACACATTTCAGTTTTGTTAGACATGAAAGTGTTTGTAGCTATAAGAGTTGTTGCAGAGTTAATGCTGGTTTGCATGAAATCACTGCATTAGAAAAAAAGATTTAAAAAATGCATTTGGGCTCATGACTGAATAAAGAAAAGACATCAGCTCTGTTGCTCAGTGACCTCACTGAAAGAAGTTATAGTGTATAAGCTTATATATTTTAATCATCTTAGAATGTCGCCATTTCTTCTAAATCCAATAAGGTAGAAAGATACTTTAATTAGTGAAGCACTGTTGCCAGAACGGACTTTATAAACCACATTGTCTTTCTTGATTAGTGGGTGGGGATTCATGTTCACCTCTAGAGTATCCGTACCATGTTCCAAAATTCACACTTGGCAAATTTGTTCCAGCTGTTTGTGATGCCATCTACATGGGACTTACAGAATTCTTGAAGGTGAAGTGTAATCCCATTTACTAATTTATATCATCATCATCATCATCATCATCATCATTATTATTATTATTATTAAAGATCAAAAAATACATCTGCAGTAACGACACACCGTACAATTTAACATAAGTTTACTGTAGTGCCATAGCACAAGGTCATTGCTTCTGACTGTGACAGCCCTTCTTCCCCACCCAGTATCTTCTTGGCAGCAACAAACTGTCCCCAATGCACCTGTTCGTCCTTTTGTCTTTCGGTCAAGAAACACTTTCATGTATAGGTAATTAGCACTCACTTCCTTCATTAATTCAATGTCATTCTCTTCTGGCAGTTTCTGCATTTGCCTCATAATGCTCGTGCAAAAACTGGGAATTTCATGATCCTCCTCGGGCTGATGTCTGATTGACCTTACAGCATCAGCAGAATTTTTTAGATGCTGGTAAGGGTCTTCAACACGTATTTTCTTCATAGCCAGTTTTGTTGCTGAATGTGAGATGGTGCCGCAAGAGTGAAAACACTGTCACTGACTCTGCTTATGCTAGGTGTGGCTGACTGTGGTTCACTTCTTAGTGTCTTCTCGATTGGTTGCTGATTTTCGTCTTTTTCATATACTTTACCATAATTCCAAAAGGCGGAGAATGAGACTGTCAGTGCTTGAGCTTTGCTATCATTCTAGTGAACTACAATGCTTGGATCAGTAATCCTGATTATTTTTTTTGTAGGTACCCCAGACTGAAGATGAATGGAGGGGTATAATGAAGAACTCTGGGATTCAATGGAACTTCCCTGCTTTGGTGCAGTGGATGGGGAATATGTGATAAAAATGCCTACCAAGGAGCATTTCTCAGTTCCAGAATTACAAGCATATCTTCAGCATTGTTCCCTTCACAATAGGTGAAGCAGGAAGGGCATGTGATGGTCATATTTTTGCAAACAGTACTCTAAAATCCCAAGGCTGAGATTGACAGCCTTGGGAGAGCCAGTCCTGACAAAACTCTACCATCTGGTGAGCAAGATGAATGAGACAGGCGAAATTCCCTCAGACTTCAAGAACATAATAATTCCAATCCCCAAGAAAGCAGGTGTTAACAGATGTGAAAATTACCGAACTATCAGTTAAATAAGTCACAGCTGCAAAATACTAACGCGAATTCTTTACAGACGAATGGAAAAACTGGTAGAAGCTGACCTTGGGGAAGATCGGTTTGCTTCCGTAGAAATGTTGGAACATGTGAGGCAATACTGACCCTACGACTTATCTTAGAAGAAAGATTAAGGAAAGGCAAACCTACGTTTCTAGCATTTGTAGACTTCGAGAAAGCTTTTGACAATGTTGACTGGAATACTCTCTTTCAAATTCTGAAGGTGGCAGGGGTAAAATACAGGGAGCGAAAGGCTATTTACAATTTGTACAGAAAGCAGATGGCAGTTATAAGAGTCGAGGAACATGAAAGGGAAGCAGTGGTTGGGAAGGGAGTGAGACAGGGTTGTAGCTTATCCCCGATGCTATTCAATCTGTGTATAGAGCAAGCAGTAACAGAAACAGAAGAAAAGTTCGGAGTAGGTATTAAAATCCATGGAGACGAAATAAAAACTTTGAGGTTCGCCAATGACATTGTAGTTCTGTCAGAGACAGCAAAGGACCTGGAAGAGCAGTTGAACAGAATGGACAGTGTCTTGAAAGGAGGGTATAAGATGAACATCAGCAAAAGCAAAACGAGGATAATGGAATGTAGTCGAATTAAATCAGGTGATGCTGAGCGAATTAGATTAGGAAATGAGACACTTAAAGTAGTAAAGGAGTTTTGCTATTAGGGAGCAAAATAACTGATGACGGTCGAAGTAGAGAGGATATAAAATGTAGAGTGGCAATGGCAAGGAAAGCGTTTCTGAAGAAGAGAAATTTGTTAACATCGAGTATTGATTTAAGTGTCAGAAAATCGTTTCTGAAAGTATTTGTGAGGAGTGTAGCCATGTATGGAAGTGAAACATGGACGATAAATAGTTTATACAAGAAGAGAATAGAAGCTTTCGAAATGTGGTGCTACAGAAGAATGCTGAAGATTAGATGGGTAGATCACATAAATAATGAGGAGAAGAGGAGTTTGTGGCACAACTTGACTAGAAAAAGGGATCGGTTGGTAGGACATGTTCTGAGGCATCAAGGGATCACCAATTTAGTACTGGAGGGCAGTGTGGAGGGTAAAAATTGTAGAGGTAGACCAAGAGATGAATACACTAAGCAGATTCAGAAGGATGTAGGCTGCAGTAGGTACTGGGAGATGAAGAAGCTTGCACAGGATAGAGTAGCATTGAGAGCTGCATCAAACCAGTCTCAGGACTGAAGACCACAACAACAATACTCTAAAATCAGTAACACAGTCAAGAACTCTTGGCCTGCCAGAAGATGCAGTTTTAGTTAATGATTACATGTTTCTGTTATCACCACATTTAAGAAAGCCTTTTTCAAAGGCTGTATATTCAATTACAGACTTTTGAGGGCTCGCCTTGTTGTGGAATTCTGGTTTTCAAGTTATGTGCTTTTGAAAAGTCAATACTGCTTTGACCATAAATAGTGAAAAAATTGTCAGTCACATGTGCAGTAATAACTAGCAGAGAAAAACAGCTCTCCACCAATATGTACAGCCACAACTGATATACCAGGGGAATGCGGGAAGTGAAGTTTACCAGCCAGGAACATGGTGAAGCATAAATGCTCAGGGCTGATACCTGCAAGCTGGCAGCAATAATTATTCAGAGCAGGAAGAGAATGGTTTGCAAACTACTTTCTTGCAGACTGATGTGTACTGTGGCAACATTTTAGTTTAAAAATATGTATACGTATTTCTTATTGTGAAGTGCTGATGTGATGTTTTAAATAAATAAATAAATAAATAAATAATGTATAAAGAATTCAGCTGATCAGTTTTGTGCAGCCTTACCTCCTGTAAACAATTTTCCTTAAAAAAGAATTGGCCAAATCAAACACTTGGGCTGTTCCACAGTCAGATGTTTTGCTTGCCTGTATTTTTCTTAGTTCAATTGTGTATGTACACCTAAATGAATGCATTTTGCTCTGCACATCAGATGTTGTCAGCATAAGTAGCTACACAGTAAAACACATACACCAGCCTCCCTAATGGAAAAAAAATTACAAGAAAAGGGTGACCAGTAAGTGTGTGCATAATCGTACAACTACTTTTTAAGGTTTTTGTAGTGACATTCTGCCAGAATGAGTGTTCATGAATTCTTTATCACACACTACATTGTTGCAGGACATGCTATGAAACACAGCAACATTGTCTTACATACCTACACTGATGAGCCAAGTCATTATGTATTGCAATGCAATACAGCAGCAATTCTGTGTGGCAAGCATTTTTGATAAGTCAATAGGTTTCCGGAGGTATGCGGCAGCAAATGTTACACAGTTCCAACTTAGGGTTAGTGGTTTCTGGCCACAGAGCTGGCATCATTCAGACAGGCAAACATGAAAATGAGTTCACTATCATGCTCCTCAGACTACTGCAGCAAGATTCTAGACTTAAGTCCCATAGTGCTTAGAGCCATTTGAACCATGATTCTAGTTTTGAGACATGGACAGTTATCGTGCTGAAGACACAGTTGCCATTGGGGAAGACATTAAGCATGAAGGGAGGCAGATTGTCCACGATAATTTTCATGTAATCCATAGCTGTCATGATGATTATGCCTACAGGTCCCATGGAGGCCCAGGTGACAGACCCTCCGTCAGCCTGCATATGTGAAATGATGCCTGTTTTTGAGTAGTTGTTCATCCGGATGCAGATATATCTGGCCGCAACACTGACCTGGGGTAACAAGATACGTGATTCATCCGACCAGTGAAACGTTGATCCACAGTCCAATTTCTGATGATTCCATGCCCACTGCAACAATATTAATCACGTCACTGGGGAACACACAAGGTCGTCTTCAGCAGAGCTCCATCTTCAACACTGACAGTAGATACTGAATCACTTGCGCCTGCACCAGCATTATATTCTGTTAACAGATCTGCCACAGACTGCAGCCTATTCTACTTTACAAAGTGGACAAGTCTCTGACTCCCAAGTTCTGTGATTAGGCATGGAGGTCCAACACCTTCACACCTTTCACTATTCTTCAGACACTTTCCATACAATTGCACGATAGCAACATGCAAAAAGCCAAGTTTTGCTAGTTGGGCAGGAAAATAACTGATGATCGCTGAAGCAGAGAGAGTACAGTTACAACAGTTACAATGTCCCAGAGATAATTTGAACAATTCTTTTATCAAAGTAATGTGGAATCAGTCAGTTTACAGCATATGTATACCATTAGTGTTAACATATATAAAACCAAGCCACAGGCTACAAGTTTTTAAATAAAAATTAATTCACGGAATAGGGGTTGTTAAGGAGAAATGATTTTATGTTAGATTGGACTGGCTAAGATTTGTTACCTGTCAAAGATTTTATGTTCGTGGCCAAATGATTGAAAATTGTTTTTGCTGGATACTGAACTCCTTCCTAAGTCACTTGACAACTTTAACACTTGCGCTGCAGCATCGGTGCAGGCGCGCAACTCTCCAGTGCGGCCCGGCAACATGTTAGTGCGGGCCGGTAACGCTCCGAAACGGCAGGTGCCGCTCGGAGCTAACGCTCGTAAGCACACCTGAGCTACAGGCTGACGTCAACACCTTGTAAGATCTGTAGGATCATGTTCTATACCGACTTAATGACGACACCTTAGATGCATTACTTCAAATAAGCTTCGACTGTATTGTGGTCATATTTTGAAGTCTGTTTGCTGTCTGACACCTAAAGGGGTCACACAGGCGTCATTCAAATGTTCATTAGCCACCATTACGAACAATATACGCTCGATAATTGACCACACAAAACAAAAGTTTACACACTATGATGCTAGCTTAGACACTGCAACTAGACTGAGTAATCCAATAGTGAGCGCCGACGCTTGTAAGCATCAGCCGCACTGGCTCATGGCTTATTGTGAAGCTTATAAGCATCAGCCGCAGCGAAAGTGTTAATAATGGGTGATAAAGTTAATTTTTTGTCTGGTGCTACAATTATGGAAATCACTGTTGTTCTCAAATCATAATTGATTATTTATGACAAATTTCATCAGAAATCTACGTATTATGCTGCTGCATTTAAAATGCTTAACTCCTTGGAGACCTACCTACATAATGACTGCAGCTGAACACTACATAATATTCCTACTGATCATTGTCATGCCATAATAATCTGGTTGGCAATTGATTCCCTCATTTGTAGCCTGTATCACTGCTAGAATGATTCATTAGTTTCTGAATGATTAATGGAAAATCTCTTATTAAGATGTGAAACAAATACTAACAGAGAGAGGGGCTGGCCAGTACTTACCTCAGCTCAGTATAGCCGATAGATTCACAAAACAGACAGAAAATTTACATTCCTAGCTTTCGGAACTTCGTTCCTTCATCAGAGAGGAGAGGGGGGAAAAAAAGGGAAAGTGGATTCAGTTACTCACAACCCAGGTTATGAAGCAACAGGGAAAGAAAAACAGGAAGGGTAGCAAGGACGAAGGCATCCCTTTTTTCCCCTCCCCCCTCCCTGATGAAGGAACGAAGTTCCGAAAGCTAGGAATGTAAATTTTCTGTTCTGTTTTGTGAATCTATCGGCTGTACTGAGCTGAGGTAAGTACTGGCCAGCCCCTCTCTCTCTTTGTTAGTATTTGTTTCACATCTCATTAGTTTCTGATCTGCTTATGTACTTTCCTGTGTCATGCCCACAATCAGTCTAAACAATGGATAATGGTCACATATTTCACTGCGTAAATCATCTTGATAATACATGAAGAATGTTGTTGCAAACTCACTCAGATACACATGGGATCTCATCCACCTCGGCTTAATTTACTGTTGTTCATCCTCAGTTTCTATTACATGGCCCACTTTCTTTCCATTTTCAGCTTACGATACCTATCATCATCATTTATTTTCTAATTAAATTTTAGTGTGTGCATTATTATCCTTTTCTTTCCAACACTATTTTTAGTCCCCCCCCCAACTACCATATATCTCTCATCTTTTTTTTTTTTTTTTTTTTTTTTGTGGTTTTCGGGCGCACAACTTCAATGGTCATTAGCGCCCTGACTACTCTAAGAATGCACCGCGAGGCACAAGTTGACAACAACAACTAAAAGGGAAAACACAATAAAAGACAGACTGACAGGCATAGGATTAAAAAACATCATCAAATGTCCTTAGCGAGGTGTGTCAAATTGATAAAACAAAGAACACGAGCAGCTGCTCGTGGGTCATCCGCTAAAATGGCATCGAAAGTATTAGGCAGGTTAAGATCGAGGCGCAGTGTGTTAAGATCAGGACAGGACATTAAAATGTGTCTAACCGTCAGCAAGCGCCCACATGGGCAGAACGGCGCCGGCGCAGCCGTCAGCAGATGGCGATGGCTGAACCGGCAATGTCCAATTCTTAACCTTGCTAAAACGACCTCCTCCCGCCGAGAAGGGCGTGAGGAGGACGTCCAAGCCACGGGAAGAGGTTTTAAGGCCCGAAGCTTGTTGTCGGTAAGTGCAGCCCAATCGGCATGCCACAGCGACACAACGCGCCGACAAATGACCCTGCTAAAATCGGACGAAGGGACACAACAAGAAGCTGTCCGAGGCTGGAGGACCGCAGCCTTGGCCGCGGCATCTGCAGCTTCGTTCCCAGGGATACCGACATGGCCAGGAACCCACATAAAGCTAACCGGCGTACCGACGTCCACCAGCTGCTGAAGAGAGCGTTGGATCCGGTGTACGAAAGGGTGAACCGGGTACGGATCACTGAGGCTCTGGATGGCGCTCAGGGAATCTGAGCAGATGACATAAGCAGAATGTCGGTGGCGGCAGATGTAAAGAACAGCCTGGTAGAGGGCAAAGAGCTCAGCTGTGAAGACCGAACAATGGCCATGGAGCCGGTATTGGAAACTTTGTGCCCCGACAATAAAGGAACACCCGACCCCGTCATTGGTCTTAGAGCCATCTGTATAAATGAAAGTCATGTTGTTGAACTTCGAACGAAGTTCCAAAAAACGGGAGTGGTAGACCGAACCGGGGGTGACCTCTTTTGGGAGCGAGCTGAGGTCGAGGTGAACGCGGACCTGAGCCTGGAGCCAAGGTGGCGTGCGGCTCTCGCCCACTCGAAAGGTTGCAGGGAGTGAAAAATGAAGGTGTTGAAGGAGGCGACGAAAGCGAACTCCAGGGGGTAGCAAGGCAGAGACATACAACCCGTATTGAAGGTCAAGAGAGTCGTCAAAAAAGGAACGATAAGACGGATGGTCGGGCATTGACAGTAGCCGACAGGCATACCGACAAAGCAGTATATCGCGCCGGTAGGTGAGTGGCAATTCGCCAGCGTCAGCATGAAGACTCTCTACGGGACTGGTATAAAATGCTCCGATCGCAAGTCGTAAACCCCGATGTTGTATGGAGTTGAGGCGGCGTAAGATGGATGGCCGTGCAGAGGAGTATACGAAGCTCCCATAATCCAGCTTGGAGCGGACGATCGACCGATATAGACGAAGTAGGACGGTTCGATCCGCTCCCCACGACATACCACTGAGAACACGGAGGACATTTAAAGAACGGGTACAACGGGCGGCCAAATATGACACATGTGGAGACCAGCTAAGTTTCCTGTCAAAGGTAAGGCCTAAAAATTTGATTGTCTCCACGAGTGGGAGAGCAACGGGACCGAGTCGTAAGGACGGTGGGAGAAACTCTTTGTAGCGCCAGAAGTTAATACAGACCGTCTTCTCGGCAGAAAAACGGAAGCCATTGGCGACACTCCAGGAGTAAAGACGGTCAAGAGAACGCTGAAGACAGCGCTCCAGGACACGTGCACACTGCGCGCTGCAATAGATGGTAAAATCGTCCACGAAAAGGGAGCCTGATACATCAGCTGGGAGGCAATCCATTATTGGATTGATCGCGATGGCGAAGAGAGCGACGCTCAAAACTGAGCCCTGTGGCACCCCATTCTCCTGGCGAAAGGTGTCGGACAGGACAGAACCCACACGTACCCGAAACTGTCGATCCATTAAAAAGGAATGAATAAAAAGAGGGAGGCGACCGCGAAAGCCCCATGTATGCATGGTGCGGAGAATGCCCGCCCTCCAACAGGTGTCGTAAGCCTTCTCCAAATCAAAGAACACAGCCGCGGTCGGGCGCTTCCGCAAGAAGTTATTCATAATGAAGGTCGACAAGGTAACCAGATGGTCAACAGCAGAGCGGCGCCTTCGAAATCCACATTGTACATTGGTAAGTAGGCGTCGAGACTCGAGCAGCCAAACCAATCGAGAGTTAACCATTCGCTCCATCACTTTACAGACACAGCTGGTAAGCGAGATAGGTCGATAACTGGAAGGCAAGTGCTTGTCCTTCCCCGGCTTAGGAATCGGGACAACAATAGACTCGCGCCAGCATGCGGGAACATGTCCCTCAATCCAGATGCGATTGTATGTACGAAGAAGAAAACCTTTACCCGCAGGAGAAAGGTTCTTCAGCATCTGAATATGAATAGAATCAGGCCCTGGAGCAGAGGACCGTGATCGGCCAAGTGCGGTTTCGAGTTCCCGCATGGTGAATGGGGCATTATAACTTTCACAATTCGAGGAGCGGAAGTCAGGTGGCCTAGCCTCCTCTGCCTGTTTGCGGGGGAGGAAGGCAGGGTGGTAATGAGCGGAGCTCGAAACCTCGGCGAAAAAGCGGCCGAAGGCATTGGAGACAGCCTCAGGGGCCACAAGGACGTCATTCGCGACCTTCAAGCCAGAAACTGGGGAGTGGACCTTAGTGCCAGATAGCCGGCGCAGGCTACCCCAGACAACAGAAGAAGGGGTAGAACTGTTGAAGGTGCTTGTGAAAGCAGCCCAGCTGGCTTTCTTGCTTTCTTTAATAATACGACGACACTGAGCACGTAATCGTTTATAATTAATACAATTCGCCACTGTAGGGTGGCGCTTAAAGGTGCGTAAAGCACGTCGACGAGCACGTAAAGCATCTCTACATGCTGCGGTCCACCAGGGGACCGGTACGCGACGTGGAGAAGAAGTAGGGTGAGGGATGGAATATTCAGCAGCAGCGAGAATGACTTCCGTGAGGTGTGCGACCTGACGATCGCAGCTTGTGAAGGTTTGATCCTGAAAGGTAGCCCTGGAAGAGAAGAGCTCCCAGTCTGCCTTGGAGATGGTCCAACGAGAGGAGCACGGAGAGGGAGTATGCTGCAGGAGATGGATAACACACGGGAAATGGTCGCTCGAATATGTATCAGAAAGTGCATACCACTCAAACCGGCGTGCAAGTTGGGGAGTACATATAGAGAGGTCTAAATGGGAATAGGTGTGAGATGTGTCCGAAAGAAAAGTAGGGGCGCCAGTATTGAGGCAGACAAGATCGAGCTGGTTGAAAAGGTCTGCTAACAAGGAGCCCCTCGGGCAGGATGCTGGAGAGCCCCAAAGGGGATGGTGGGCATTGAAGTCTCCAGTTAACAAAAATGGTGCAGGTAGCTGAGCAATAAGTTGCATCACGTCTGCCCTGGTAACGGCAGATGACGATGGAGTGTAAACGGTACAAAAGGAAAACGTAAAAGTGGGGAGAGTAATGCGGATGGCAACTGCCTGCAGGCCGGTGTGCAACGTGATGGGATCGTAGTAAATATCATCCCGGACCAGCAACATAACCCCTCCATGAGCTGGGATACCTACCACAGGGGGTAGGTCAAAACGCACAGAGGTGTAGTGTGCCAAGGCAATTTGATCGCATGGGCGTAGCTTCGTTTCCTGGAGGGCTACGACAAGCGGACGGTGCAAGCGGAGCAGCAACTTCAAGTCCTCTCGGTTGGAGCGAATGCTGCGAATATTCCAGTGAATAAGTGCCATCGTAAGAAAAGAAAGATGAGAGAAGTGGTCACCTCGAAGGCCGCTTAGGGCCTGGCTTCGAGCGAGCACTGCCGCCGCTATCAGTAGGCGGACAGTCATCGTCCATTGGGTCTATAGGGTCATCGGCCATCTCGGGAGGATGGCCGGGAGGGGGAGCTTCCTCCGCCAGTGAACGGCCAGATGTACGGCGACCAGCGGTGCGGCCAGGCGAAACGGATGACGGCCTGGGGCGGCAGCCGCTGGGTGGCGCAAGAGAAGAAATGCGCCGTGGTGGGGAAGGAGAACTGTGCTTCCTATGCGCCTTTTTGGAAGGACGTGTAGTGGAAGTACCGGTCGAAGGCTGTGAGGTCGAGGTACGGAGGAAGTCTGCACGGGATGGTTCCTTCTTGAAGGCCCGTGCATCTGACTTCGGTGTCTTCGTTTTAGCAGAAGCTGAAGAAGGTGCTCGTGTCTGTGGGGTGATGGGAGGAAGAGGAGACGTCGACCGCGCGATCTTAGCACTGGCCGAACGGACGACCGTGGTGCTGAAGGTCAGATCGCATGTCTGGGTTGCTACCTCCCGGGTAGTCCGAGGAGAGGCGAGGACAGTACTGTATTTCCCCGCTGGGAGCAGCGTGGGCTTCCTACTAGCCAATAGCTTGCGAGCAGCCGAGGTGGACACTTTCTCTTTGACCCGAATTTCCTGGATACAGCGTTCTTCCTTATAGACAGGACAGTCGCGGGAGGATGCTGCATGGTCACCCTGACAGTTCACACAACGAGGAGACGGAGGTGGACAGTCACCCTCATGGGCATCCCTGCCACAGGTGACACATTTAGCCGCATTGGAACAAGACTGTCGAGTGTGATTGAAACGCTGACACTGGTAGCAGCGCGTAGGTGTCGGGATATAGGGGCGAACAGAAATAACCTCGTAGCCCGCCTTGATGCGCGATGGCAGCTTAACACTATCGAAGGTCAAGAAAATTGTCCGGGTCGGTACAAGGTCATTGTTGACCTTTTTCATGACCCTATGGACAGCCGTCACGCCCTGCTCAGCGAGGAATGATTGAAGCTCCTCGTCAGTCAATCCGTCGAGGGAGTCAGTATAGACCACACCACGAGACGAATTCAAAGTTCGGTGGGCCTCCACCCGGACAGGGAACGTGTACAGGAGGGTGGCCCGAAGCAGTTTTTGTGCCTGAAAGGCATTCTCAGTTTCCAGTAATAAGGTGCCGTTACGCAACCTGGTACAGGATTTGACAGATCCGGCTATGGCATCTACGCCCTTCTGAATAACGAAAGGGTTGACAGAGGAAAAATCCTTCCCGTCCTCAGTTCGAGATACTACGAGGAACTGTGGGGCAGGCGGTAGTACTTTTGTCACTGTTGGCTGGTCACGTTTCCGTTTTTGGGTCGAAGTCGAAAGAGATGGAGTAGAATCCATTGCGGAGGAATCCCCCATGATTGCCAGCGTCTCCGATGGCGCGCTCCTTCCTTGTGGGGACCCTCTCAGAGGGCACTCCCGCCTTAGGTGAATGTTTACACCTCAGGTCACACCTCCCGAGAAACAGACGGAGGGACCAATCGGCATGGTCAGAAGGTATCAGCTCAGGCAATCACCCCTCCCCGGGCCTGGCCTTTACCAGGGGGTACGCGCGTGCCTTACATGTCTACCCAGGGCGGGGACTTACGCGTTACCCCGTCACCGGCTACGCGTGCGAACGCGTGGGTCGGCCTTCAGACACGCACAGGGAGGAAGGAAGAAGAGGAAAAAGAAGAGAGAGAGGGAGAAAGAGGACAGACTGTCTCAAACGCCGAGGCGGAGACCAGAGAAGGCAAGGAGAAGAAGGCAATGAGAAAGCAAGGGGAAGAAGGCAATAAGAAGGCAAGGAGAAGAAGGCAATGAGAAGGCAAGGAGAAAAAGGCAATGAGAAGGCAAGGAGAAAAAGGCAATGAGAAGGCAAGGAGAAAAAGGCAATGAGAAGGCAAGGAGAAGGCAAGGGAAAGAGTAAGGAAGACAGTGAGGTGGAGAAGAGCAAAGAAAGGAACCAACAAAAGGAAGGAAGAAACGAGAAGTGAAAAAACCAAAAGGACCACGATGATAGGTCGTGGAACCGTCCGTCTCCGGACGCAGGCGCGAACTACCCCCGTGAGGGGGATGGACTCCTTTTAGTCGCCTCTTACGACAGGCAGGAATACCGCGGGCCTATTCTAATCCCCGGACCCGCAGGGGGGTTATCTCTCATCTGTTCCTCACAAGCAGTTTTACTTATCTTTGATTCATTGTTTTAATGTGGCTCATTGCAACTACCTATTCATCCCCCCCCCCTCTCCCATAAGACTTTGTAGCAGCTATTCCTTCCTTGCAGAACTTCGATATCATCCTGCCTTGTTTTCTACCTCTAAACTGAATTAAAGGATTTAGGGGTTGGGATGGGAGTTTTAATGTTTTTTCAAGTTATTTTTAATGTGCATTTGTCAACACTTCTGCAGATTATTTTTTCTTTTTTTAATTTCAACTGCTGGTAAGTTAATGACAATTACATTTTAGAGAGTACATGCTGAACGAGAAAAACAGCTCCAACCCACAAGCGGGGGAGGGTGGGAGGGGCTGAGAGGCAAGAGTTGGTAGCCAAAAAGTCACCGATTTGATCTAATCCAATGATCATCATTCACTCTTCTATTTAAATATATATGTCCAAGGGCTAACAATTTTAATAATGAAAGTAGTCACACTGCTGTAGAAGAGAAGAAAAATGGAATAAGATGAAAATTTAAAGTGACTTCAGAAAAAAGGAATTCTAATTATAGAGAGGCTGGAAATTAACTTTGTTTTGTAAGGAAAGCAAATTTAATTTCACCTCTTTCCTTATTGAATCTTAGTACTTGTTTGTGTATGTTCATTTTGGGCCATTCACATCACACGGCAATAGATTGTCATCATTGCTGCAAGTCACTGCAGCTACAGTAGTAACAGCAATCCACATTAACAGTTCTGTGTTCTTCACAGTTCACCAAAGCCACCCATGTTAGACGTCCAGAACTACATAATATCTCATTTCACAAAAATGTCGCACCCATATTGTTTCTGATGAAACAATATTTACAAATTTTACTGAACCCATCACAAACTTTTATACACCAATGTTTAGGCAAAGATGGGCCAGCACTTTCTCTTAGGTTTATTTTACAGCATACTGTTCACTTACTTTCTAAGAATTCAATAACTGTTGCTTAAAACCATTGGAACAGCAAACTAACCCAAACAAGAGAGCTGTGTGCTTTGATCTAATGTGCAATATATTCATGTCCATTATTCTTCTCTAAAGAGAATTGAGACTAAAATTATTTTACATTTCTCATTTGAAGCTGGTTTATATGCAACTCCTTGCATTCACTTTGGTCGAGCTATATTATATCCTTGAAAATGTTCAAAGTACACGAGGCATTGGATTGGAAGCACCCATTTTCAAAACTTGATTAGGATTTATTAAACCTCGACTAGATATGTCCTTTATTGTAAGTTGTTTATTGCTATATACATATTAAACATCCATCCAATACAATAATGGTTCACTACACAGCATTTTGAAATAAGTAAACAATTCAATGGTGGGCATCTTCATAACCTTCAGGGAGGGCATTTGTATGAGGATTATGGAACAGGCTCTTGTTTCCGTCACCCCATGGAAACCGCTGAAAAGGAAAAGTTATTACAACCTCAGTCACATATATAGTTAGTTATGCATTCAAAAACATGAGCTGTTTTGTACTGTTACAACAAAATTACAAGACTACACAAGTAAATATAGTACTGCTTTTTGACTAACAAATATTGTCATTAAGATATGTATTATTAAATATTGAACACAATCATATACAACTACCATTCTCTAAGATTTAAACTCGTGTATCTATTCAAGGTAAAACCTCTACTGTATAATACACACATATATTTCCCCTTAACTCTGTAGTTCACCTATTACAGTTCTGTGAATGTTTTTCAAACCTTATTCTAAAGAGCCCTATCTGGTAAGTAGTCATCAGGCTGGTGTTACCAGTTCACTTGGATGTAGGTTCCCCAATCATACTGTGATCATCAGTGGAGACTAATCACCTAACAATTACAGTTTTGTTAGTAGTGGGCATGATAAGACAGCTAGTGAAACTTAACTAAATGCCTTCTCTGAAAACTACCTAGAACAGATAGATAGAAACCCCACTCATGATGGAAATATGTAGGATCTAATGGCAACAACAGACCAGATTTCTTCGAGGATGTCCACGTCAAAACTGGTATCAGTGACCATGATGCAGCTGTTGCAGCAATGATTACCAAAGTACAAAGGACAACTAAAATAAGCAGAAAGATATATATGTTCAGAAAAACTAGATAAAATAATCTACTGGTGTCATCTCAATGCTGAACTTTACACTTTAAGCACCGATCCGGAGCTTGTAACTACGAACTCTGGCTCAAGTTTAAAAGAATAGTTGACCACACATTGGATAGATATGTACCCACTAAAACAGTTCATAATGGGAGGGAACCTTCATGGTATACAGTCACTTTAAAGAAACTTCTAAAGAAACAGAGATTACAGCATAATAAATGTAAAAGTGTAGGGTTATAAATAGATACTCTGAATGAAATGTGTTTGGCTATCAAGAGAACAATGAGTGATGCCTTCAGTAAATACTATAATGGAATACTGTCAACTGACATTTCATAAAATCCAAATAAATTTTGGTCTTATGCAAAGGCTGTTACTTGCATCAAAGTTAGTGTGCAGTCATTAGCAAATGAGATAGGAACTGAAATTAAGATTAGCCAAGCAAAAGCTTGAAATGCTTAACTCTGTTTTCAAATGTTCCTTCATACAGGAAAACCAAGGAGAATTGCCCCAATTTAATCCTCAGTGGTGTTTAAGAAACAATGAAATCATTAAAACAGAACAAAGCTGCAGGTCCTGTCAAATTCTACACTGAATTTGTGGCTGAATTATCCCCTTTCTAACTATAATCTATCTCAGACCTCTTTAACAAAATTCTGTGGTCAGTATCTGGAAAAAGGCACAGGTCACACCCGTCTGCAATAGGATAGTACAAGTGATCCACAAAACTACCATCCAATATTCTTGCCATCCATTTGTTATAGAATCTTAGAACAAGTCCTGAGCTCAAACATAATGAGGTATCTTTAACAGAAGAATCTCCTTAATGCCAACCACCATGGATTCTGAAAACATCAATCACGTTAAACTCAACTCACTTTCCTCACATAAGATACTGAAAGCTTTGAATCAAGGCAACCGGCAGATGCAGTGCTTCTCGATTTCCAAAAAGCATTTGACTCAGTACCACACCTATGCTTACTGTCAAAAGTACAATCATATGGGGTATCAAGTGAAATTTGTGACTGAATTGAGGACTTTTTGTGGGGAGGGTGCAGCATGTTATCTTGGGTGTAGAGTCATTGCCAGATGACGTAACTTCAGGTGTGCTCTACGGAAGTATGTCGGGACCCTTTGTGTTCTAGTTGTATATCAACAACCTTGCACAGAATGTTAATAGTAAAATAAGGCTTTTGCAGATGAAGTTATCTTTAATGAAATACTATCTGAGAGACGCTGTCACAAATATTCAGTCAGATCTGGATAAGATTTCAATGTGATGAGGCTGGCAACTTGCTCTAAATGTCCAGAAATGTAAAGTTTTGCACTTCACCAAATGAAAACAATGCAGTATTCTATGACTGTAATATCAGTGAGTCACTGTTGGAATTTGCCAACCCGTACAAATACCTGGGTAGGAATATGAAATGGAATGATCACATAGGTTCAGCCATGGGTACAGCAGGCGGTAGGCTTCTGTTTATTGGTAGAATACTAGGGAAGAGCAATCAGTCACAAGAGAGACTGCATAAAAAACATTATTACATCCCATCCTAGAACACACACACACACACACACACACACACACACACACACACACACAGAGAGAGAGAGAGAGAGAGAGAGAGAGAGAGAGAGAGAGAGAGAGAGAGAGAGATTTAAACAATCATTCTTCCTGCATTCTATCTGCGAATGGAACAGGAAGAAACCATGACTTGGGTAGTACCTTCTGCCATGCATCTCACAGTGGTTCGCAGAGTATAGATGCGGATGGTGCATATTCTCATTTTGGAACTGACTAAACACTTTTGTACGAACTATTGTACTTAAGTTTACCAAAGCTCATTATTTCACGAGAGAATGATCACAAGCTTGGAAGTGTTACGGATAGGGCAGAAACTAGACCATGTCATTGTCAAAGAAGTTATCCTGCCATTCTTTCACCTGAAGTTGTTGCTTTTATACCTGTGCTCACAGATTCTGTTTTGTTAAATCTCCAACTTCTGCTATGACCACTGCACACATCATGCATGCCTTACTAATTTCAAATAGCCATTGTGGTTCCAGAATGAATTTTCACTCCCCAATAAAGTGTGCACTGTTAGGTCCCAGGCTCAAGTCCTAGTGTGCCAGAGTTTTACTGTGTAAGGAAGTTTCCACCAAGGTGGTGACAGCTTTTAATACATGCTTCACCTATTATTTCCTTGTCATTTATGGGTACGAAACTCATTTACAAGGTAAAGCAAACAAAACTCTGGAAGGCTATTACTAACATTTATTTATAACGGAGGTGACTTTATATTTAATTCCTATAATATTTGTGAACCAGAATGAGATTTTCACTCTGCAACGGAGTGTGCGCTGATATGAAACTTCCTGGGTGATTAAAACTGTGTGCCCAACCGAGACTCGAACTCTGACCTTTGCCTTTCGCGGGCAAGTGCTCTACCAACTGAGCTACCGAACACAACTCACGCCTGGTACTCACAGCTTTACTTCTGCCAGTATCTCGTCTCCTACCTTCCAAACTTTACAGAAGTTCGCAGGAGAGCTTCTGTGAAGTTTGGAAGGTAGGAGACGAGATACTGGCAGAAGTAAAGCTGTGAGTAGTGGGCGTGAGTCATGCTTCGGTAGCTCAGTTGGTAGAGCACTTGCCCGCGAAAGGCAAAGGTCCCGAGTTCGAGTCTTGGTCGGGCACACAGTTTTAATCTGCCATGAAGTTTTTTAATATTTGTGAACTTTGCAAACGTAACACAAGCATCTTTGACACTAAGTACCGTAAATTACACAGGCAAAAATAAGTTAAACTTGCTCAAATAACACATACTTTCAAAAACTACTTTGATTACTGACATTCAGAAGAACAAAAATGATAAAGTTTCAGACAATATTGTTTACTTTTCCACATAATACTTCCAAGTTTCCATACAAGTGTTCCACTATTCAACAAAGATTCCTGCTTCTTTTCTCATGTGGTGCCTACATATTTAATAAAAAACACACCACAATATATCAGTTTTTGGCAACAACTAGAGAGACTGTTGCCTCACTTTGTCAATTACTTACCATGCAATGAAGAGATGAAAAAACTGTCAAAAACTTACTTCCTTGAGTCGGCAAACAATGAGCAATGTTTGATTTGTGTCTTTAATTAGCTAACTTGCATTTCTTCATATACACCTTTTCCCAATTGTCACCATGTGGCTTCACCTTCCATTTATGGGGTTACTTTAACACTACCGTTCAATCATCACAGGAATGGAAATAATTTGTTTTGTCATCAGTGCATAATGTACACTGGTGTTGAGAGCATAATTACAGGTATTAGTTTTTGCAATTGATTGCACTATTATATGCTTCATAAACTATCATTCTTAACACACTTTCTAAATAATTGCTGCAATTTCCACTTGAACCATTGGGTACTGATAACTAAATGGGCTACAGCACAAATATTTGTGTCTTATGTTTTAAGGCTTGGTGACCTACTGTAGGATTCAATTCCCATTTGATCCTAGGATTTTTTCCTATCACTTATTGGCTTTGCCTCTTGCAATATTTCCATTAATGAGATAAATACCAGATAACAGAATGGTTTTGGAGTCCATATTGACATGTCACGCTTCCCCCCTGTAACTGGTCATTCAATTCTGATGTGTGGGGGTGAAGGCTGTAGAGACCAAACCAACAGTTTTATCTTTTTTTTTACTGCAAATCAAACACTAAAGCACTCTGGCAGAAGCCCAAAGCATATAGTATACAAACCAGTTACCTTATAAATACTATGAACATTGTCACTGCTGTGCATGCAATGCTGTCAATGTAGAATAGATAAAAATACAGGTTTCAGCAAATATCTATACCATAGGTAAGAAAACATTGTCTCCAAAATAAGTGAAATATGTAGAAAGTAGTTGGGTTACCACAGCATATCCTTCCAACATTAAGTGGATGAGGATTTTCATACTTACAACATGATTCGCCTATGGCTATATTATATATATATATATATATATATATATATATATATATATATATATATATATATATATATATATATATATATATATAGCTAACTTAACCTCAACTATGTGCTCAGCTTAACGCCTGGATTGTTCGATAATTTGCAACTTTTTTTTTGTTAACTACTTTTTTTTAGCCTCTCGGGGCGTCTATATGTATTCTGAAACCTTTAGGCAATAAGATAATATGAATGATCTGTTTCATTACATATCTAACTACCTTTGTTCTCAGTCTCAGATGTTCATAAGGTATAAATTCTGGTCGGTGGTGAGGCTCTTCCTGATGCTTGAGCCAAGCATTTAACATACACAGACCAACCGCTGGTAATGCAACGAAGAAAGACAGATTTTTCCACAGCTTTACGCCACCCCCTGAAACAGTTTCAATATTCCATTAGATAACAGTATTTATACAAAATGGCCAAAATTGAAAATAATATATGCGATTAAGACCTCCATGGCCCGCAACAGCTGAAGGGCCTTTCACAGCTGCAAATCTCGCTGCAGACAGCAACATATTTCTTCTCCAAATGAGTCTCTTCTCTCTTGAAACACGAATCACGAACAAGTCTCTAGGACTTCCTTCGACAAAGATGAAAATTTAAGGGCTAATTGTCGCCAACATTTGTCATGTAAAAAAATCAGGGTCGCCCTTATTTAAAGCGCTCCATTTAACAGATATGTACATTAGTACTGATCAATTAAAGAGCTGCTGCAGTTATTGAAATAATAGATTATTTTAAATTATTGCCACTTCGCTACTGTATCTTGCAGCGATATTAATGTCTAATTTTACTTTGCAAAGTACGATGCGAGATCACGAACATCTGAGAAATGGGTCAGCTCTGAAAATAAAAGGGACAAAATCAAGCGCTTTCTAATTCTAATAAATGTGAAATCTTCAATTTGTGGATATTACTTCTCAAAAATAAATGCCACTGCATGGGAATCCTACGACCACTGCACGTTCTGTTATTCCGTCCGTTGACTAAGTGTGTCTCTTGTAGTAATAAAGTATTGTTATTTGCCTGGGAAAGCATTATAATTAATGCCTAAAATTTATGGGTAACACTAACCAGAAGAAATCTTGCGAAATAACGCCAAAATATGCCAAAAAGTCTAATAAATCACATGAGCAGTACTCAAGCGAGGTAAATTTAAAAATATAACCTAATCTATGCCTACAAATCGAATTAGTTGCTGAACAAGTTAATGTTATGCATATAATTTATGACTATGAAATGCCCAATAAAATAACTTTCTTGCCTATTATGGCATTAATACTGTCTTAGATTTCATATCGTATGCAAACTGGACAAATGCGAAGTTCGTCATTTCAGCTTAGTGGAAAACAACTACTATAACACAGTACAACATAACATCAGTAGCGCTAAGCAGTGGAAAAATCTTTGCCTTTTTGTTAAGCGATAAGGATTCTGAGGGACCGCTGAATCCAGCGACGAGCGTTCGTGTCTTTGGACATTGTGCGACTGACAGATTCTACAGCGTTTAGTCTGTATCTTGCATACGTAATTTCACTTGCGCAGGTGTAATATAATTGCTCATTCACTGTGGTTAAAACACTGGTCGAAATACCACCAACCACAAAATAACGCGTTTCGTGAATGGTTGTATAAAAACAGATAATGAAATAGTACAAGTTGCAACAGTTAGCTCTTCTTGCGGAAAAAGAATCATTTACCCTTTCCTATCATTGTGTGTTCACAATGTTAATTACAGCTGATTTACCCAATCAGAATTGGTATTGCCCCCAAGGTATAATCAGTTGTGTTGTCCTATAGCTCCTGATGGACTGCATATAGGCTAATCTTTTGAATGTAAAGATGTATTTTTTTTTATTATTTCCTGTGATACAAACAGAGAGGAAATTAATCATAATGTAATTATAAAGTTGCTCATACTTCATCAATAAATAGCTATCAGCACAATAACCTACAAGTATTTGAAATCTGGTACCAGTGAAGAATGCTGAAGATAAGACTGGTAGTTCAGATAGTGAATGAAATGGTACTGTATTGATTAGGGAGAAAACGAATTTATAGTAGGCCTACAACTTACTAAAAGAAGGAATCAGTTGATAGGATGAATTCTGAGGCACAGTAATTGTGTTCAAGATGGTGAAGGCTGCAATAAGTATGCGGATGAAGATGCACAGGGCAGAACAGCTTAGAAAGCTGCATCAAATGTGTCTTTGGATTGATCACATCAACAACACAACTTAGCAGATAACATTAGTTACAAACTAAAATATTTCACAGGTGATATAGTTATCTATGAGGGATTCCTGTCTGCTAAAAATTGATGTACTATCCAGTTATACCTCAAAAAAATAGTATCCTTCTACAAAGACTGGCAACTGACTACTATTGTAAAGAAATACAAAGTTGTGCAATTTACAATACACAGAAATGCTGCCATATTAATGAGTCAGTCATGTCATAGAACTATTTGGGAATAATAATGTGTAGAGACGACAAAATGGAATGACGATAGGCCTATAGCTACAGTTAATGCATTCATTGGTGGGATACTAGGAAGCTACTGGTTATCTGCAAAAGAGATCGCATTACCCGTACTTGAACACTGTTCGAGTAAGTGGGATCCATATCGCGTCAGACTAACAACGGACACTGAGTATGTACAAAGTAGGGTGCATTTGAATTGTAATAAAGTGTAACAGAAATATTGATGAATCATAACAGGCAATAAGTTTAAGAAATTCACTGTATGTTTTAAAAGAATCTGCTAAGGAAACTTAAAGCACTGCCTTTCAGGGGAAAAAACTGTGAATATTCTTTAGCTCCCATTTATTACCAATCCTATGTCATTGACAATTCAGGGCTGGATAGATTACATATCTGTCTCATAAAGACAGCATGGAAAAAATAAGGTAAATAACAGGTCTTGCAGAGACATGAAATAGTCATTCTTCCAATGTTTCATCTGTGAATGCAACTGAAAAATAACTTAATAAATAGTGCAAAGAAAAGTGTCCTTTGCCATACACTTCACAGTGATTTGCACAGAAGCATAGATTTGCAGATGAAGTTAAATATTCACATAAAGTAACAGAGAAGCTAAAGGCTTCAAAGGTGGACTTAGAGTCTGATAAACAGCAAAGTAAAATTTGAAAACAAACTGAGTAAATTTCACCTTGGCAACACCTTCTGTTCCATAGAAGAATTTCTATTACTGTAATGTGTGAAAGGTGGTGGATAGGACTTACTAACTCATAACATCTGTGTACCTTTTTTTCTTTTTGGGAAAAACCCTTAGAAATGTTCAGAATGTAACTCATAACATCTGTATATCTTTTTTTCTTTTTGGGAAAAACCCTTAGAAATGTTCAGAATGTAACTATATGTACAAATGAATTTGTGATGTGAATGTGAAATGATTCTTTCCACATCATTATGATGTATCATCCAAAGTGATCTGTGGAACATGAAACTAACCAACTGATAATATTACTGTGTAGTAAGCAGATCATCAGAAGCTTCTGGGATGAAGTAATAAAGGCTCCATGCATGATAGATTTATTTATATCTAGGTCTGTATGAGGGATTAATTCAGTGTTCTGTACTTTGTTTTATTTTGGCAGGTCTAATATCTAAGAAATTACTCAGCCTACAGGGGTAATAATATAACTATATATCCAATTTGGATTCAACAAATACATAGTAGTGAGATCTTCTTTCTGAAACTCATGCTCCATAGGATGCTAGATAATGTCTTTATAACAATAGAAGATAATGTTAAATTAACTTGGATATATATTGAATCTATATTTGATTTTGGCAATAGTAACTATAAAACACAGAATAAAGGCTGTTGGAGCCTTCTGTTTACCTTACGGCACACACAACTGCAGAGGTAACTAAAATTTTCATAGAACCCCTAATACCACTAGTATGTATGTACGTAAGCCATCCCACATAGTTGGAGGTGATATTAATTCCCAGCAGATGTGTTGTTGGCATTGTGGTGTTGTCTTTAGTCTGAAGACTCCAGGCTAGTTTGTCCAGTGGAATCCTCTTCTTCTCTGCAAAACTAGCATAATCTATACCCACTTAAAACTGTTTAGCCCTAAGACTGGTTTCATATAGCTCTCCATGTTAGTTTTCCCTGTGCAAACCTCTTCATCTCTATATAACTAACAGTCTACACCCATTTAAACTTGTTTACCAGGATTTTTACCCGACACACTTCCCATTGCCCACACTTTGTTTCATTGCCATACTGACAATACCTTGATCTGTCAGGATGTGTCCGATCAACCGATTCCTTCATTTAGTCACGTTGTGCTGTAATTTTGGTCCCTGTACTTTATTTTTGATACTTCAAAATTTCAAACAGTTAATCAAAACCACACCTTCAAATGCTTTCTTTGAATCTGCAATTGCTAGAAATGTAGGTTAGGGCTTCTTCAACTTGAAGTCATAGGGTCAGTATTGCCATGTGTGTTTCTGCATTTCTCTGGAACCTAAACTGATCTTCCCTGAGGTCGACCTCTACTTGTTTTTCTTTTCATTTATCAGTATTTTGCAACCATGATTTATTAAACTAGTGGTATGATAGTTTTCACCTGCAACACTTGCCTTCCTTGGAATTGGAATTATCACATTCTTCCTGTAGTCTGAAGATATTTTGCCTGTCACATATATCTTGTACACCAGGTGGAATAATTTTCTCATGGCTACCTTTAAAAAGGATCTCAATAATTCTGTGGGAATGTCATCTATTCCAGGGGCCTTATTTCCAGTTAGGTCTTTCAGTGCCATTTATTTCCAGTTAGGCCTTGCAGTACCATGTCAAATTCTTCTCACAGTATCATATCCCCCACCTCATCTCCACTTACATCCACATGTCTTTCTGTAACATTGCACCCTAGTTTGTTTCCCTTATATAGTACCACTATATATTCCTTCCACTTTCCAGCTTTCCTTTTTTGGCTTAACATTGGCTTTCCATGAGAGCCCTTGATATTCACACAGCTCCTTCTCTTTTCTGTAAAGGTCTCTTTAATTTTCCTGTAGGCAACATTCCTATAAAAGGACTGACTGTAAAAATTATACTTTTTCAAGTGGCAAAAGAGATGATAAACATCTAAAAGCATTCTTTGTAATGTTAGTAGAAGATACAAGGCACGATGTAAATCGAATAGACTTGACACTAACAAAAGAGATTGAATCTCTCTTTTCATGTTTGCCTAGAGTCTGTGATAAATGACCGTGATGACCTTGACATAGTTGTAGCAACAATGGCCTCCATGCTTTAAAGGAGTACAAAACTAAAAAGAAAAAATTGGCATGTTCCATGAAATGAATAATGATGAGGTTTTCACGTTTCCCAGCCAGGAGATAGCATTATTTATGGGCAATGAGCATGTATAGAAAATGTGGCTAAAGTTCAAGTGGTAAATAAATAACCAAAATTCTAGGTGCCTTTGATCTTTATTTTATTTATTTATTTATTTTTTTGGTCCTGTTGATTACATATTATACAGCCAGAGTACAAGTAGTATAGGACAAGTCAATTGATGCAATTACAGTAGTACATTAACATTTATACATCACATTGCACAGACATTGGTTTATTTTGCAAGAACAATTACTTGCATGCAGTATTAAAGCCTGCATTATGCCAAAAATAGTTTAAGTGATTGTTTAAAATAGTAGAATAAGTGACAGTGCATAACTGTATTCCTTAAGAAGAGGTTTAAGTGGAGGCTCAAGAGAGTGGGATACATGGGAGTTCACATTTTCTCGTAATGAAACAGTTAGATTTACATTTTATCACCACAATTTCAGTTAAACTACAATCAACAGCATCACACTTTATCTTTAAGGGAGTGCTTTTCTTAGGCAGTTTCCCCCACTCTTGTACATCATAACTCTAAGTATTCATTCATTTTATAGAAAGTTTGTTCAATGAGGAATAGTTTTAGTTTCCTTTTGAAAACCTGCACATTATTTATTTCCTTTTTTATATTGATGGGGAGCTTATTGCAGAACTTTATACCTGACTCAGTAACTCCCCTATGTACTTTAGTGAGAGTTGCAGAGCCTTGATGAAAATTTTTCACCTGTCTTGTGTCATGGTTGTGGATGTCACAATTTTTCTGAAACAGTTCCCTGTTGTTGGCTACAAATAACATCAATGAGTATATATACTGACCTGTGATGGTAAGTATCCTGAGAGATTTGAAGAGACCTCTGCAAGATGTCCTATTAGGGACCCCACATATTAGCCTCACTGCTCATTTTTGTATTCTGAAGACTTTTTCAACACCTGCAGCATTTCCCCAGAAGATTATGCCATAGGAGAGAACAGAATGGAAACGTGCAAAATATGATAACAACATTATTTCTCTGTCTACTAACTGATGGAGAGCTCTTAGTGCAAAGCACAATGAGCTAAGTTTCTTGACCAGCTGATCAATTTGTTCTTTCCATCTTAGGTGACTGTCTATCTGGATACCTAGGAATTTTGTATGTGTGGTTTCATTAATTTTGTGATTGTTAACCTGTATTTCAGGAGCTTTATTTTTTATTTTTTGTCAGAAACTGTATGATATTGGTTTTTGAAATATTTAAGGTTCAGCGCTATCTAACAGAAAATCAACATCAAATTCCTCATCAACTATGATTATCCTGTTAAGTGTGAATGATCTTATTATATCTTTCTCTTGCTGCTTGCTGTTGGTGGCCTATAAACTGTCAGTACTACAAGCTGATGTGTTTTCTGATCACAGTTGTAGCACAACATGCAAAGAGCTGTTCAACACAACAGTCATTAACCTGAAGGACTTGGCACTTGATTTCTTTAACTGCATAAGCTACTCTCCATTTTTTCTTACTAGTGCTACAGTAATATGATATTATCTGGTATACATCAAGATTAATCTATTGCATTTCAGTGATTTCCGTGTAATGCTCTGATATACCTAAGTCTGCTGACATTCCATATATCCCTACATTTTTCTATATGGATATGAGTAGTTCATTCTTTTTATTAATGAACTTTCTGGTGTTTTGATGGAAGACAATAAATTCGTTTTATGTAATATCCATGGCTTTGTTGTAACTGCAGTATTTTGTTTTTCCAGCATCTGTTTTAAATGCAACTGTATTTACTATACTTCTCTGTCTTTTGAATGAATTTGCCCTTCGAAAACAAAAGAAAGGAAAAAACTTAGGTAGCATATTGGAAATTACTGGGATAGGGTGGATACTACCTTGATCAGACAGGATACCTTTAATAATTAACTGTGCTGGTAGTGTCTTACCAGACACATTCAGGTGCAAATCATACCAAGTTTGATCTGACTAAATTAGGAGAGTTGCATCAGTCACACCTATGTGTGAATGTTCGTCTTCCCTGGGGGATCTTTCAAGCTCTGCATTGTACATTCCACCAAATACTTCATCCAGGACTTATCATGCTGCTCAAATTGCACATTTTGTTCACAAGAGAACCCTCACTACTAATATTTTTTTCTCTCCTACCATGCCATCTGTGCAGGTACAGGCCAAGATATTTTATGAGCACTCTACATGGTTATCGTGTCGTAAAGAGTTCTGCAGCTTCTCCCTGATCTTTTCTCTGATTTGGAAAAATTGACTGTACTCCAGTATTTGGCGTAGCGAACTTGATGTTTTAAGATAAGCTCCTCTTTTTTCTTTATTATATAGTAATAGTGATAATCAATGCATCTCTAGACCTTGAGAAAGGAAAACGTAGTAGCAATTTTCCTGTTCAATACTCAGACTACTGGAAAGGTGTGTGATGTAGAAATTGTTGTAAGTGGCATAAAGAAACTTCTGAAATTGTTAAAATTGAACAAAGCCCTAGGGTCGATGGGATCCCTATCAAATTCTATATAGTATTTGTGGCTGAATTAGCCCCTCTTCCAACCTTAATATACAGTGTCTTCCTTGAGCATAACACTGATATTCATCTCATGAAAAATCGTAGAACATATTCTGATCTAAAAACATAGTGAGGTATCTTAAAACAGAATACTCTTCTTTATATCAACCAGCATGAAATCCACAATGGTCATGTAAAGCCCAATGTGTGATTTTTTTCACTTGCTATCTTGAAAAACATGGATCAAGGCAATAGGGTAGATGCAGTATTCCTTGCTTCCAAAAAGCATTTAACCAGTTTCACATAAAAATTATGAATGAAAGCATGAACATCGTTGTTTTCTTGTAGTCTACAGTCCACGTACAAATTTGATGCAGTTCGCGATGCTACTCCGTCCTGTGCAGACCTCTTCATCTCTGAATAAATACTGCAACCTGCATCTATAAGAACCTGCTTGCAAATTCATATTTTGGCCTCTCTCTACAAATTTTACTCCTCACACTTCCTGCTATATTAAACTGATGATTCCTAGATGTCTCAGAATACGACTCGTCAACCGATCCCTTCTTTCGACTCTCCTCACTTGTTTTCAATACCTCCTCATTAGCTACGCAATCTATCCATCTAATTTTCAACATTCTGCTGTAGCACCACCTTTCAAAAACTTCTGTTGTCTATTTGTGTGAACTGCTTATTGACCACATTTCACTTCCATACATTGTTACACTCCAGACAAGTATCTTCAGAAAAAATAACTAACACCTGAATATATATTCAGTGTTAAATTTCTTTTCTTCTTCTTGCCACTGTAGTCCACAAATGCAGACCCTCTGCTTTGGACATCATCAGTTCAGAACATCTTCTATCATACGCAGTCTATTATTTGGTTCTTGTTGATCATTATCGAAGAAAGCAGCAGTGTAAGTAAAAAACAAATAGCAGTTTCTTGCCATTGTTTCGCTAATGAGACGATTCTTCTTTTTTAAAAAAAAAAAAAGGCGGCGGTAGTGCGCTCAAAAGCAAGCCATGCTGCGAGTGGCGACAGGCCGTAAACACGCACTATCAGAAAGCGACAAACAATGCATGACACAGTACAGTAACGCATTTTCAGCTTAGAGTGACGTAAACACATTTAACAAAGAAAACTGCGCGTATCAGATCAAAGAAAAATAGGCTATCAATTCAAACCAGACGAAGCACGTGGAAAAGGAAGGGTACCCGTATAAACACTGACGCATAGCAATGGCTACCTGGTAAAGCTTAACTGCTAACTTACGACTCGAACCAAACTACTGTAGCTGCATCGTCATTCATTCGACCTAAATTGTGTCTCATATTACAATGGACCAACTTTGTTTCGATTTGGAGATGCGGCCTATAATTTTTCTCTCCCCTTGAATTTTGAGTCTCAAATTTCAGGTGCGGCTTAGATTCGGGAAAATATTTTTTCCTTGATTTCGAGTCTCATTTTTCAGGTGCGGCTTAGATTCGAGTGTGGCTTAGATTCGAGTAAATACGGTATTCTCGTCCATGAACTCTTGCTTTCTTTGGAACTGAAGTTATTAAATTATCCTTGAATTCTGAGGGTATTCCACCTGTCTCGTATATCTTGCATATCACCCATGTCTTGCTGTCCCAAGGATCTCAGTGATTCTGGGGAATGTCTTCTACTCAAGGGGCCTTGTTTCTCTCTCTCTCTCTCTCTCTCTCTCTCTCTTTCTGTCCTGTTTGGTGAATAGTAATACATCCTCATTAAAGAGGATCCATTCCAAATATCCATTGATTTGTAGATAGTAAAACGATTAAGTGGCCATATCCTTGGTGTCCAGATCAGTAACAGAAAAGGTACACAGATAACCACATGAAAAATTTGATGTTAGTATTTTTTGCAGTTTGATGCATTTCTCATTGAGATAACTTGCAAATAAAGATTTTAACTTTACTTGGAGATACTATTGTCTTATGAAATTATTTTCTATACCTTAAGCAAGTAAAGCATTTATTTAGTATAACTGACCAATAATAATGATATGATTATAATAGAGGGAAACATTCCACGTGGGAAAAATATATGTAAAAACAAAGATGATGTGACTTACCAAACGAAAGTGCTGGCAGTTCAATAGACACACAAACATACACACAAAATTCTAGCTTTCGCAACCAACGGTTGCTTCATCAGGAAAGAGGGAAGGAGAGGGAAAGACGAAAGGATGTGGGTTTTAAGGGAGAGGGTAAGGAGTCATTCCAATCCCGAGAGCGGAAAGACTTATCTTAAGGGGAAAAAAGGACAGGTATACACTTGCACACACACACATATCCCTTGTATAAGAAGGGCAAGTTCCCATCTCCGGAGTTCTGACAGGTTGGTGTTAGTGGGAAGTATCCAGATAATCCGGACGGTGTAACACTGTGCCAAGATGTGCTGGCCGTGCACCAAGGCATGTTTAGCCACAGGGTGATCCTCATTACCAACAAACACTGTCTGCCTGTGTCCATTCATGCAAATGGAAGGTTTGTTGCTGTGTGTGTGCGAGTGTATAACTGTCCTTTTTTCCCCTTAAGGTAAGTCTTTCTGCTCCCGGGATTGGAATGACTCCTTACCCTCTCCCTTAAAACCCACATCCTTTCGTCTTTCCCTCTCCTTCCCTCTTTCCTGATGAAGCAACCATTGGTTGTGAAAGCTAGAATTTTGTGTGTATGTTTGTGTTTGTTTGTGTGTCTATTGACCTGCCAGCACTTTCATTTGGTAAGTCACATCATCTTTGTTTTTACATATATTTGACCAATAATAATGTGTAAAGTAGATAACCTCAAAGCTTTCAGACACCTTTTGAAAGATGTTGGAAATGTTACTCCCACTTTCCAGCTCATTCACTCCTTAATGCTATTCCTGGCTAATAATGAAAAGCAGTTTCAAAATAGCTTAGTTTTACTCAACATTAATACAAGACATGTAACATCTGTGTCGACTATGTTTCCTGGTCTAGGGTTCCAAGCGTCTGTTAAATTACTTTTAACATGCTGCAAGCATACAAAGGCAAAAAACTGTGAGTCCCAATTGATTCAACAATGAATTACAGTGACATAGTGTTAGCCACTTCTGTAAATTACCCAGTTATTGTGATTTGGAACCTCAAACCTCTGTTGTTAGCATTATAAATAAAAATTCACTCTACTACAATCCTCCTTGCTTACTGTGTAGATAATTGTGAAAACTATTGCCTGGATAAATTTTAAATGAGCAGTAGAGATAAAAAGCTATTATTTAATGGAAATGTAAGACCAGCATGTTATTTTTACAAGCTGTATTTTTTCAAATAGGTTATGGTTGTTGCAATATAGTTGTTGATGTACATTTCTCCTCAATATTGGAGATCCTTCATGTTGAGATATTTTTAAGATGCTGTAGGAATGAATTCATGAATTAAAGAAATGTGTTTATTTACTCTGTAGTATGATTTGTGCTGGTATGAATTTTCACAACAGTGCAAAATAATCCTCTAGACTAATACCAAAAAATGCTTATTTAATGTCTAAGATGGTACTACAAATGTATTTGGGACTGTAGTTGACTGCTACAGAAATTTACACCCTATGCATCTGCAGTATGTTTTATTGCAGTAGTAGTTTTGAGACCCATGCTTGTCTGTTACTTAGCCCAGATTGGCTTTGATGACACATTGATGGAAGTGCTACTGGTGGGCACACACCATAGTTTGTCATCTGCTTTGAATGCAGTAGATGCTGTTTTGGTTTAAAGTATACAACTTCATAGACAATTTAATGTCAGCACTATCTAACAATGAAATATATTGGTCATTCATCATGGAAGAAAAGCATTGTATCATAGAATCAAAACAATTACTCAGTCCTGGTGTTCAGAGAGAAACTGCAGGACACTGAAGAGAAATTTGTAAGGCAGGCAGGATAAATGGAAAATTTAATTATTTTTTTAAACATATTTCTACAACACTTTGAATCTTGTTTTCCTCAAAAACAAATAATAGTGAAATCATACAGAAGCAAGGATTAGAGTGAATTACTTCTGGGATAAAAGTATTTGCCAGTGGAGAAGCTGTAGTCAAGAGCAGAAGCTCCATTATGTTTGATATTTTAAACTGTTCAACCTGTTATTTAAAAAAGTGAAGCAGGTGAAATAACACCCCAAGAATGAGGCAAAAACAATTCAGAATATTATTAAAAAATAGTGATCCAAGTGTAATCAACTCTCCAGAAAATAGCTCTGGCAGAAATGGTGATCTTTCAAATCATTGGCCACCAAACTGAATGATCAGTTCCTCACTGTGGCAGCAAATGTTGCAAAAGAATACAGATGCTTTAGGTTCACTTGTACAGATATTGCATCCACCACCAATGGATGCAAGTTTCAGAAACAAAACTACAAAGGAGATTACAAAATGCAACCAGCCACTACATTTCCCTCTTGTGTGGGTGTAGTCTTATCTTCATAACAGTAAGCAGAGGGTCTGTTACACAGGCATGGGTCCTACATAAGAACAGAGAAACATAATGTGGGGTCTTACATGGACCTCCGTAAATGATCTTCCAGTGACTTTAATGGATGTTTAAAAACTGTGTTTTTCTGATGACACAAATGTACTTTATCAGATACAGTTGTAATGAAAGCTGAATCGGCCTACAGTTTAACTCTTAATCTCAAAAAGACTCATATTAAGTGATTTCAGGTAAACAAAAATAACCTCCTCGCAGTGGAAGTAAATATTAATAGCCATACACTAAGTGCAACATCCTTTATAAAATTCCTTGGGGTTCAGTGTGATAATATGTTAAAATGAAGACAACAAATAGTTAAAATAACCAAGAAAGCTCAATTTAGAATGTTTTGCTTTAGAAGCATCTCTCGCTGTGTAGACAAAAAGACAAGAGTGTTGGATTATTTTACATATTTTCTTATTGTTATATCCCGCGACTAGCGCATGTGCGCTGAAGGAGGTGTCGTCCTGCTTTCAGTTAGAACTAGCCCCAACTGTATCAGCATGGGCTGGCCGCTGGAGGTCACCTGTGGGTCGCGTGTGCATGGCGAGATCTCTACTGCACTGTCTACCAGCAACTCTTGCAGACATATGTGCAAAGCAGCACTAGCTGGCTCTCTTGTGCATCTTCCCATTGTGTCGCTCGCATTAGTGTACTGTGTCTTGTTACGTGGGGATCCAAGGAGTCTGTTTTCCACGGTAGTTGAGTCCTTTATGAATAAAGCCATATTTAGGTTACTTTGGATTGATCTTGTGTACTACACAGTTCCTACACAATTGGTGATGAGGATGGGATGGTTTCTGCATCTGCAATCTTTATGCGCAGTTTCATTGGGTTTATTCATTATGGACACCATGATACCAGCCCTGATTTAACAGTGTACTTTGGCTGTGACAACCTTGTTAACTTTCATTAACAGACAGGGTATTGTTCCTCCAGTCCACCCACCCACATTCCTTACATATGATGATTCAGCCAAAGATTGGTACATTTACAAAAAAAGACTCAGTCAGCATTTTTTGACTTTTGGTGGGACAGACTCAAATTTGTGCAAATCCTTCTTCCTTTCATGGATTCTACCTTACTTTGTCAACTTGCTGCTTTACAAGAGCTGGCGGCTCTTACTTTTGATCACATGTGCAGTTTATTTTCCAATCATAAATGAACACATGTCACAGCGGTGTGAGTTGAATTCTACTGATGCCACAAGAAACCAAGCCAGTCATACAGGACCTGGGCAACCAAACTGTATGGCCTTAACTGTAAGTATCAATCCATTACTGACCCCCATAATGGCTCTTATGTGGTCTCTGTGGTGCATGATGAAGTTATCTGTTTAGCTCTGGACAAGAAAATGTACCAGAAGGCTTTACTGTGTGGAAACCCCCATTTGCTGAAGATTTGAAAATAGCACTATATTTTGAGGTTTCTTGGGCAGCAGGTGACCAAACTGAAGTGTGGGGTGATGCGGCAGTAGTGTCAAAAGATGTTCCCACTAGGAGGACAGATAGTTTGCACGAGGAAGTGGCAGTAGCAGTGGCAAACATGCGGGCTCAGTGCCAAGCTGACCAAGGCTGGGCCAAGCAGTCACAGCCACAACTGCCACAGCACCTGTGTCAGCATTCTCCATTTCCATCTTGTCCTTTCTGTTTTATCCAGCACGAACATTCAGCATGCCATGAATGCTGGGTTACTTGTAATGGTTGCCGGAAGAAAGGCTACACTGCCTCCGTGTGTTGGTCACCAACGGTTGCTCAGGATATGAGCATGGACGTAAACTGTGTGACTCTAATGCTTGCGACTTCCCCCAAATTGTTTGTTGAGTTAAGTGTTTTTCGCCAAGTGACCCAGCTACGGGTCAACAAAGGTGCTGCAGTGACGTTACGGATTTCTCAAACCCACATGAGTTTATGGTCACCACTGATGACACCAGTGACACAGAAGCTGGTCAGCTATAACACGCAGAGCATTGCACTATTGGGACAATTTACGGCATTCTGTTACATTTTTGGTGGTTGCTCATGCCAGTATTGAGAACTTGTTCAAGATGGAGGCATTTCAGGCATTTGGATTTTCTGTCAATGACACAATTCACCTTGTGTCTGATCAGGTACTGTATTCCCAATTGGAAACACTGTGTGAGGAGTTTTTGGAAGACACAGGGTGTGCTATGAATTTTTCTGCTCATATTTCTTTGAAATTCATGGCTTGGCCTTGTTTTTGTTGTGCCCGTCCTATTCCTGTCAACCTGAAAGATCAAGTGAAAGCAGAACTGGACAGACTTCAACCTCTAGTGATGATGCAACCTGTTATGGGTAGTGAATGGTTGTCTCTGCTGGCTGTAGGTTGGAAACCATTGGGAAACGTTTTCTCTATGGTGACATCAATACTACTGTCAACATGCAGGCAATCGTGGACACGTATCCTCTCCAATGCCAGGAGGAACTGTTGGCAAAATCATCGGGTTGCCAGCACTTTTGTAAAATTGGTTTGTCTGAAGCATATCTGCAGGTTTCTGTGGACTAAGTGCATCAGCGAGCTCTGGTTTTCAATACTCCTTTGGGTCTCTATGGATATTTGCACCTTCCTTTTGGTGTAGCTAACATCCCTGCTATTTTCCAACCATTTTTAGAGCAATTGACTGTGCTTGTCCCAGAATGCATTAATTTTCTGGACAATATTGTTGTGATGCGCTCTTCCACAGTTGATCATTTGGAAAATTTGTACACTTTGTTCTCTTTCTTGCAATGTAATCTCAGATTTTTCAACCTTCTATTGTTTATTTGGTGTTCGAGGTCTCGTAGGATGGGGCTCTCCCTCTGCTGGACCACATCTCCGCTGTTATGTCTGTGCCTTGCCCCTTGTTCATGAAGGAATTTCAGGCCTTCCTAGGGAAGATAGGGTACTACCATAATAAATTCCTGTTGGGGGCAGCCACATTGGCCCACCCGTCACATGCATTGTTATGCAAGGATGTACCTTTCCGCTGGAGCCCAGATTGCAAGTGTGCTTTTCAAATGTTGAAATCCAACTACTCTTGACCCCTTGTTTAGTTACGTTCTCTCCAGACCACCACGTAGTTTTGGTGACTGATGCCTCACAGTATGGCGTCAGCATGGTCCTTGCGCACCAGTATACTGATAGCTCTGAACGACCTGTTACATTTGCCTGTAAATCTCTGACACTGGCCTGGTGTTACTCTCAGGTGGAAAAAAAGGCTCTTGGCATTGCCCATACTTTCAAGAAATTTCTTGTTGTTTAGTATGGCTCCAAGTTTCACCTTAATACTGACCATAAACCCTTGTTTCCTCGTTTAACTCTCACACTTCCTTGCCTGACAGGGTAGCACATTGCCTACATTGCTAGTGCTGTTCTTTTCTTGCTACAATTATGAAATCTATTTTTGACCTATGTCTAAACATGCTTATGCAGACATCAAGCCCCACCTTCCTGTGGGTCTGATCCTAACTTTGATCGTGAAGAATTGCTTTGCTTCCACTGAAATGCACACAGCAATCGATGTTTCCCAGTTATGGGCTCGCACATAGCAGCTGCTGTTGCTGCCAACTTTGTTCTCTGCCAGGTGGTTTGGTTTGTGCAACAGGGCTGGCCAGATAAATAGCTGGGTTGGGCTTTGGACCCTTTGTGCAACTAATTTTCTGTGTGGTATTGCCTGTCTGTTTTGATGGTGTTTTGCTGTTGTCCATGGAAGACCTATCTCCCAGAGCAGTTATTCCTGCTGCATTATGGCACGATGTTCTATCTCTTCCACATCTGGGACATTGGGGAATTTTGCACACTAAACTATAGCTAGAAGACATGGTTTTTGGCCAGAGATTGACGGCAAAATTGTCCATTTTATCACAGTGTGCCTGACAACAAGTAGCTCTCTGAGTGTCTCTGTCCCCCCGGCCTGCTTCATGCCAGCCATGGGAATGCATTGGTGTAGACTTTGTGAGTCCCTTCTTGAATTCCTATTGGCTCTTGGTTGTGGATGCGTTTTCCCAGTTTCTTTATATTCTCTGGTGTTTGTCGACATTGGCTGATGTCACAATTTGTATTATGTTGAGAGTTTTTTTCTATTGAGGGGTTGCCTTATGCCTTACTTTCTGATAGTGGGCCCCAGTTTATTTCTCATACGTTTCAGTTGGTTTGTTCCCATCTCAGCATTCATATGTTTTGGCTCCAGCATTCCACCAACAATGAAATGGCAAGGCAGAATGACTAGTGTGTACATTCATGTCCCAAATTAAAAACTTTGTTGTGGATTCTTCACCAGATGACACACTTTTCCATTTTCTGAGTATCTATTGCTTCATGCCTATGGGGGAGCAGAGCCTGCCAGAGTTGCTTCACAGCTGGCTGCCGTGCATGCTCCTCTACCTTCTGTGGCTTGTGCCACACCTTCCATTGTCGGGTTCATCTGGTCTCTTCACACCAGGATTGTTGGCATGGACACAGGTTTGGTTCTTCAGCCCAAGAGGATATTACCTACTGTTGTCCACTGCCGGGTATGCCATCTGTGTGCTGTCCATACAGCCAACAGGCTGGTGCCATGCACTTTCATCAGTTGCTCTCTCACTCACCACTGTAGACTGCCGTTTTGTAGGTGCAGCCCTTGTCTCTGCCCCACTGCCCTCCACCTCGAGCCCATCCTCACCTGCTGTGGAGGTGATCTCCCATTCCATTGGGTGCCTCCTCCATGTGTGGCACCCAGGAATTCCAACCTCTCACAAGTGCTGGTTCATCTCTGACCTTGGGTCCATTGCTGCAACCTACTGCTCCAGTCAGGCCACTGCCACAGGACCTATCTCCATCATCACTACAGCCATTGATGCCAGTGGGTCAGCCCTGCCATCCCCGTAATGACACCTTCTGCTGATAATGACTTCGAATGGCAATGGACCCTTCTTTTCAGTGCTGTTGTTAGCCGCTGCATGGGTGAGCCTGAAAACTCGTGTTTTTCAGCCCTAAGCTCTGCTGCCTACCCAGTACATTGTCCAGCCTCTCTGTCAGCACCATCTGCCACTGCTTCAGATGATGTGTTTCTCATCAGGCTGCTGGCATCTCCTCCATTGCTTGGGCATCCAATTTGCATGAGGGAGAGGTGTGTGATATCCTATGACTAATGCATGTGCACAAGGAAAGAGTCGCGATGTGTGTGTGTGTGTGTGTGTGTGTGTGTGTGTGTTTGAATCAGCTGCCAGATGAGGTCTCCATAGCACCATCTACCAGTTACTCATGCATATATATATATGCTCGGAGCAGCACTAACTGGCTCTCTTTTGTGTCTTCCCAGTGTGCTTATCACATTCGTGTACTATGTCTTGTTACTTGGGAATCCACGGGAGTCTGTTTCCTGTTGTAGTTTAGTGCTTTATGAATAAAGCCTTATTTGGGTTACTTTGGTCTGGTATTGTGTACTATGTAGCAACTACACATATTTAACATATTTTTTATTTCAATTTGTCGTATACAATTTAAAGCAACTGCACCACAGATGAAAGTGCTGTCAATATGCAAAGCCAAGTTTGTTGTGAGCAGGGTGCAGGAAGAATGCCAATAATGATATCCACAAAATCCAAGTCCACAGTAGCAACTAGATATGAAAAGTGTTTACTTATGCATCATACTATACTAAACTGAGCTGTGGCAGCTGGCTTAGCCTGAGGCTGTCAGTGGCGCAGCCTGTATGACCCACATGCTGCACCCCTGGCAGTGTTTCGCACTCATGAGCTGCAACAGCTCTGATCTGCTGTTGATGCCCTCCACTGGCAGGGATAATAAATTCGGCATGTAGGTCCAAACATGTACTCATCAGTGAGAATGTCAGTGTTCAAGAATGGGAGGGATGTCAGAACTCTCTGCTGTCAGACCCAGTATCATTGATTCAAGATTTACACCACCAGGAGCACCAGTTGAAGATGGCGGGGGTGGCAGAGGTTTCAGCAAGCTCGTGGAAGCAGATTGCCTTAGTACCATCGGGGTGAGGGACAGATGGGCCTGAGGGAGTGATTCCATCTTCATAGACTCCAAAACCATGACTGCCTTGCGTACCTGCCAGTGAAATGTGGCATGGGTTAGGAGGTCGTACTGAGGTGCAGGAGACAGTGAGAGGGAGCAAGAGGGCCCGGCTGGTTGTGACCCTGGTGTCTGGTGCAGAGGTCAGAGGTAGAGGAAAGAGCAGGGGTACTGATTGCGACTGTGGTCGTGGCCATGGCTGATTGCAATGGTGGGTCAGATGACATGCCCGGCCATGATGTCATACAGCTGACAGCCTCTGTTGTCTATGGCGACCCCTTCAGACCATCGTGGATGCCAGCTGAATGGGCGTGCTGACACAGCTGCCCTAAAAAGTAGGTGAGGTTGTATGGGAGATGGAAACACTGCTTGGGATGCAGGAAGTCTAACAGGGTGTGATGATGGTTCTTATGCAGTATCTTGACAGGGGTGGACCTATACATCATCAGGAAATCATGCAAAACCTCTTTGCTCAATGATGTCTGTAAGGCCTTCCCCATCTGGATCTTGAACGTGAGAATCATCCACTTACCCTTTGCATTGGAGCTGAGGTGAAAAATGGAAATGGTCACATGTTTGATATTATTACGATGACAGAAGGCCTGAAAATGAGTCACCATAAATTGGGGCCTGTTTTCTAACATCAGGGTGCAAGGTTCCCCCTCAGTGATGATAGTCCCCTCGAGGACACAGGTGGTAGCAGGGTGGTTTGCCACCAATCATGTAGTCCCTTGAAACGGACTGGTGAACTCAACATAGACCCTCTCCCAGGGGTGGTCGGTATGGAGCCATGGTGAAAATCATTTTGCTGGGGACACTTGACTGAGGGAGTAGCCATAGTAGGAGCACATGCAAGTGTGTGCAATATTGGCA